>NC_135411.1:4749976-5032476 GCF_051991245.1 Festucalex cinctus
ATGTACCATTTTAAACGCAGAAAACAAACGTGATAGATACGTGTTAGACCGAATCGCTACGTAAATGGAGGCCACCCAGCATGGCGACTACGAGAAATCCGAGGCGGAAGTGACGACATGTGCAAGCGACCTATATGATTGGCTACAGCGTCGCTGGAAGGATATGACGAGATAACCATGGACGGCGCCATATTGGATTAGCAACCCATGAAGGGGTACCAAAAAAAAAAAAAAAAGTGCTGTGTGAAAGCGACCGAACGGAACACAGACGGGCCGACCCGAAACTGTAAATAATCCAACCTGTTACCGTGGGACTTATGATGCCCTAATGCATTTTGCATCTCGTATTTTTCTAGTAAGATGATTATCATTTCAGTTTATTACCTTTTTAAAAATTCTGTGTTAATATCAATTTAAAGGCCCAAGAATAATGTGTGTTAATAGTGTGTTAAACACGAATATCTATGTTCAATATAATATAATAAACTAAAAAAGGAATGGCTGTACAAAGTGGGAAAAAAATCTGTCAATTTACAATTAATTGGGAAGTATACTACTTTCTTTACTTTTCTTTTTTCTTTACTTTATATCAGATACGCTATCAAATATTTATTAATAGCTAGGGCCGGTACATTATAAGCTATTACAACAAATTAAACTCGTCCCTGATAATAAACATTCAGTTTACATCAAAATGCTTGTTCAACTTTGATGGCAAATTTTTAAACTGCACATTCACCACAATAAACTTCAGCTCTTTTGAATAAGTCCAATTTAAACGGGCATTTAAACTTTACAATTATATCGGGAACAAAACACTGAAAAACGGGAATGAGACTTTCGATTCCAACTGCAGCAAAAATGGCGACATCTGCCGATGACTTGATGAAAATACTTTCTCTGAAGCCCCCGGACAATTTCCAGCAGCCAATCATAACGCAGCGGGGGCGTGTCCTGCCTGACTTAACTTCCGCCGCACGTCTACATTCGTTTCTTTACGTGCTCACTGCACTGGCGGGCGGCCACATCGCGTTTCATCAGACGTCCTCTGCTAATTCATTCTTTCTTATTTGGTGTTGGACTGAACACACAGGACTCCCATCACCATTTTGAAGTCTGCGACACCATTTATTAAATGTCGGCGTGTGTATAAACTCGTCTCGGTGCGCGTTGATGCTTCTCAGTCTAGTTAGCTTAGCTTAGCTTAGTTTAGCTTAACTTAGCTTAGCTTAGCTTGCTAGCCGCTAACAAAGAGAAGCACATAACACGTGGTCAGGAAGAGACCAAGTGTGACTTTGTTGGCATTATTGTGCCAAAATGTCGGCGAGAACGACACCAAAGTACGAGGAGGAACTCTTTGGAGTAAAAGAAGAGAACGAGCAACATTTTCAACCGCTGGACGACGTTTGCGAGCAGCCTCGAATTGTGCTACACAAAACAGGTTTGTACACTTGTTATTACTCTCCCTTGCTTAGCACTACTATATAGCGTAAAAAAAATTCACTGCAGTCCTCATTGCTGTACACAGTAATTCAATTCAACTTTATTTCAGAGGACGGTTATACAATCATCAGACAGTCATACCAATGTCTTTGACAAGTTGTATGCGAGTTGAAGAACACTTTGGTCCACGATGCTGTTGTATTAAAACGGTGGTATAATACTAAATGATTTTTTTTTTTTTTGTCTGTATACATACCCGTTTCCCACATATTTTTTTTAAATAATACAATCACATTGTTTTGTTATGATTACTGCCAGTGTTTTAAAAAATAAGTGCCGGTACTCTCCTAATTCATATCTATCTATCTGTCTGTCTGTCTGTCTGTCTATAGGAGAATTTTTTGGGGCATTTTTATTGTAAATTGTAATATTAAATAGGGCTGCACAATATATCGAAAAAATATCGATATCGTGATATTGGCCCTTGCAATAATCATATCGCAAAGGCACGCAATAAGTTTTATATGGAATGTCATGCTTTTTATATGAATTTGACCAGTCAGATGCAAACTAAAATGTGCATCGCCATTCAATAGTTGAAAATGATCAAGACATAATTACAATTAATGAACTAAGATTACATGAAGGTTGCTTCTTGTTAGGATTATTATATATATTATTCCATATTTTCTCTTTATGACATAGATTTAATTGTCAAAGCATTTTGCTCAGTGTTGTGCTATCTGTTTGGAACTGCTGCATGCATGTTTATTCAACCTCGGGACATCTGGAATGTGGGAGTGAAGAACTTTGCACCAGGACAATAGACAGTGTTCAAGGATAAGTGGTCGTAAAAAAGTTTTATGGTTAGAGGATGTCTCCTGTGTTTATGACTGTTGTATTTGTGATGCCACAACGATGCTATGTCTCAACCTCCTTTTATGACCACTTGTTAGCGAATTCCATGTAAAGACAGGAAATGTGAATGTGTGTCAGAATGAGCCAGAGGATTGTGACCAGCACACATCTCTCGCTCATCTCTCCTTGTACAAGTCAAGGCCTTGTTTTTCTTATTTTAATGTCTGTCTCCTTATTTGTGCAGTTTAAAAATGTCAAAGATGGTGTTTAAACCTGACATTTATTTTGCCCCATGAAAAATGTTTTTCTTTCGTTAGGTAATAAAAATGTAATTTCTTTAGGTAAATGTTAAATATCGCAATAATATCGATATAGCTATGTTCGGCGAGTATATCGCATATCGCATGTTTTTCCAATATCGTGCAGCCCTAATATTAAATATTATTAAATCAGCTATATGGAAGATTGAAATTTTCAAATCTCTACTGCCACCTGTGGCCGAAAACAAACTGGACGCTCGTACACGCTGCACGCACTCGTACAACCTTGAAAAAATAATCACAGATATCGCATGATAACGCAATCGCATTTTTTTGGGTGACAAAAAATCGCAATTAGATTATTTTCCATAATCGTTCAGCCCTACTTGAAATTTGACTTAACCAAACCAAATGTGTGTTTTGTCTTCTTGTGTCCTGCAGACGTCGGTGAGAAATATCTTCGTCCTGACCAAGAGGACATGAAGCCTCCGAATGTTAAAGAGGAGGAAGAACATCCTGACATCGAAGAGGAGGAAAAGCCCGTTCGTGTCAAAGAGGAGGAGGTTGAGGATGATGTCACCAAGTTGCCACCGACATTCGCCCCTTTAAAGAGTGAAGATGAAGACAAGGGTGAGAGTGATGAGGAGCTTCCAAGCAGCAGCTCTTCGTTTTCAGTAAAAAATAAATAAATAAAAATAAATAAATAAATAAATACATTTTAAAAAACACAGGGGGGGGGGGGGGGGGGATGTTGGGCCGGGTTCGATATTAGTGTAAAAAAAAAATCGAAAATACAAAAGCCGATCTTGACTCTGTTGTGTCATCTAAAAAAGTGAAATGGAAACTTAAGTAAGTAAATACCATATCGCTCTGATTTCCTACAGGAAATATTTATCCCCAAAATTTAAAAACGCCTGAAATCTGCCACAAAAACAAATGTTTCAGAAGATTCCCAATGAAATGTGTTACCTTCACGGACCATGGGACACTACCCAACCGGCGTCACCACAACACAAGGATTTCTACAGAAATTGAAATCAAATCAGAGATGTTATGTCATATAAGCAGGTATAACTTTATTTTGTCGACACTTTAGCATGTGTGAGTTTACTGACTGAAGATCGGCAAGATTTTTTTTAAATATGTATACTGAATTTATTTATTTATAAATTGTGTTTACATGTATGTTTCATGGCACATGAAAAGCTTGGTATGTTGAGTGGTAAAGTGTAACTCAGTGAAAAAAACTGATATTAAAAGGCTTAATTTGCCTTTATCTTACGATCCTGTAATATATAATAGATATTGTTCATTATAATTAACTTTTTGTTGGGGGAAAAAAAAATACTTAAAGCCGCAGTGTGTAGCTCGCGACCGCCATCTATCGGTCAAACAAGATAATGCAATGATTTTAAACACACGAACTACGGCGTCCCAGAGAGACCACACTTCGCCGGCCTACCATCAATTTCACCGGAACAGAACGCAAACAACTTCTAGTATTCCCTCGAGTGATGACGTAAGTGAATTGCATTTGTTAGACATACTGTACAGATCCCTAATAATTATGATTTAGTCATTTAATTTCAGAATTAATATTTTTGTAGGCATTGTTTGGAAATACTGTACGTCAGCTAATGATAATGGCTATCTATGTTCATATTTGTTAGTGCAACTAAACCATGCAACAGAGAACACACAGTTATGTTATGTTTTATAGACATGTGGACCATCTCAAAGGGGGCGAGGAGGGGGCGAGGGAGACGACGAGGAAGAGAACGGGGAAGAGAAAGCGGTGTCTCGTAACGTACAATTATGTCATCATGGAAAAATAATTCCATTCGAGCATGCATGTGAATGGCTCAAAACATACCTTTGCTTGGAATATGTGGTATTTAGATTACATCGTTTGCTGATATGTTTAGTATATCGTGCAAAAATAATGGTGTTAACTGAACTACACATCTGCAACTCAGACTCGTAACCCCCCCGTGTCTTTTTGCTACTAACCACTCAGAAAAGTGCTGCTTACAAAAACATTTGAAACCCTTTACTCAGATATCGATTTGTCACCATGTTGAACAATTTTACCTAATAAATATCACTAAGCAACTTAATTAGTTTTGATTGAAGATACAACAGCTTCCTTGTACTTCGATGTGCAGGAATTTACATGGCTTTCACAAATAGTCTTGCTCATGTAATAATGTACTTCATTGGCTCAGTGACTTTCAGTTCATTGTTTGGTACCTCATCTGACATACAATTGTTACCTTCTTGCAGAGACTCGTACAGGAAATGACCATGGAGGAACATGAAGATATCCAAGTCCAGCTGATAGACTGACACCAAGAAATACTTTTTGACACATTGCTGACACATCAGCACCACCATGATTTCCTGTACCTGGATCCCAGACTGCAGCACCTTGGTGGACTTGTGGCAAATAAGTGACACTTTCCCAGATCCTTGAGGACAATACAAAGGTTTTTTACCTGGCATATAATTAGTACATGTCTGACACTTGTTGTTGTAATTTGTATAACTTGTATATTGTTGTTGTGTGTTAATTTGTACATTTTGAATAACTAAAAAAAATACTATTTCCTTTGGCGTCAACATGCAGTGTTCATTCGACACCTAACCTAACACTATTTTACATGACCAGAAATGTAAAACATCAAAAGCCTGGAGAATTATTATAAATGCTTGCAATGACAAGGAATTCTTCATTGGCCAATGAATGTAAGGTACAGTACATGAAAATGAATAAATAAAATAAAGTAAAATAAAAGTCTACATGAAATGAACATATTAACTAAAAAAAGCTGTTAGAATATAATGAGCTACATGAAATGCAGTTGTTCCAGAATTTTACCAATACGCTGTGCATTTCAAAATATGGAAAATAGACATACAGGTTTGGGCCAAAAGTAGTGTTACAGAGCAGGTATGTGTTGTACACAGCTAAAATATCTGATTAACTCAATACCATGATGTTTTTGTTTTTTTGTGTGTGTGTGTGTGTGTGCTGACATTGTCCCCCATTAACATTGCAACATTCCTCAAACTCTCCCGAACACATAGTATGATCTGTAACACTACTTTTCGCCTACTCTATGATGTTATTGGGGCAAAATTAAGGAAGGCTTGTCCATTGATTGTGTGAACAGACTGCAGTAAAAATGAAGTCACTTCAATGTTTGCTGGTTTTATTAAGTCTGACATGCTCCTTGACTGCACAAGTACATGTTATGGAGTGAGGGCATGTTCCCACCAACGATGATATCATATTCTTCAAATGCTTGCTGAGGAAAGAGAGGGAGGAGTCACTCCATGGCTTCAGACACCTGGTCAGCAGGTCCTGTGTAAAACAAGTGGTGCTTGTACATGTGACCATTCCGTATTGCTTCACACAAAAAGTTAATGTAGTGTGCAATGCCGTCCATATGTAAATGACATACCAAGACGTCGGCTGACTTCAGTTTGTTGCAGCTCAGATATGGTAGGTGGAGATACTGGTGGTACAACACCGAAGCCTTCTGGGGTCCTCCATTCAAGTGTCCTCGTTCAAGTCCTCAAGTTTGGCTGTTGATCTAGTGTGACACAAACAAAAACAAAATTATAAAATAAAATAATTGATGATACTACTATATGTCACCAACTTTACAACAAAGCCCCCAAAATAGAGGGAAGATCTTTAGTTTTTAGGCCCAAAACATTGTATTAGCTAGATAAAAGTAACTTGACTGCATACTGCATAGAATATGCAAAGGCTGCTTGCTTGTCGAATTTCCGTGGAAAACGTTGCAGCCTGTAAATTCTTGTGCACCCAATTACACAATGGACCAGTACACACTTGAGTGAGAGAGTTCAGACTCTAGCAGTGCTTACGGTAAAGCCAGCATTTAAGTCCAGAAAGTTATTCCCTGCCGAAAATTAATTTCGAGAACACTATTTTCACCAACCACAACGAAAATAATTTTCAACTCCTCCACTAATACAGTATGCTTTAGATTCTCCATTGAAGTTATGGGCAAATATACCTCCGAAATCACAGTTATATTACATTACACAATAACTTGCGCATTTACTCTAAATATAACGTGCCAGCGGGAATCTTTTTTTTTTCAAAGCAAGTATCTACGTAAAACAAAGGTACGAACATCGTATTAATTAGTACGGTGTATACTTTTTCCTCTCGCTCTCAAAACGTAAACACAAATGTACTCTTACTTACCGGTCAAGTAGAAAGCAGTCGAAGGCACCGGCACGTCCCAAACCTAGTCTGTTCCTCATTTCTCTCCATCTGGCAAATGCGGCTACAATATAAACTCTTGTTTTGTCGCGCTGAAATAAAATAAATTCCCAAAGTAAGTGTGATGCTTGATAATGCTCTCTTCGGGGACCGGAAACTCTTCTTCTTCGTGGACATGCGGTCGCCATACAAACCGGAAGTGCGTTCCAAAAACGCGTTAAGAAATGGAGCGCTGAAATTTGTCTTTGACGGCACCCGTAGCAGAAAGATGGCGGCGAAACATGGCGGACACTAGCAGGCGAGGCGCGGTTATGTACAATAATTCGTGATTTATATACTTACCGTTATATTTTAAAAAAGTATGTTTATACGATACAACATATCTTTTTACTTACTACTAACACAAACAATTGTTGTTTTTTTTTCGAATGATTTATTGTTTCACCACTAGATGCCACTGTATAATACCGAGTGTACCTTTAAATGGACCTTGAAAAAAATAATCGCAGATATCGCATGATATCGCAATCGCATTTTTTTGGGTGAAAAAAAATCGCAATTAGATTATTTTCCATAATCATTCAGCCCTACTTGAAATTTGACTTGACCAAACCAAATGTGTGTTTTGTCTTCTTGTATCCTGCAGATGTCGCTGAGAAATATCTTCATCCTGACCAAGAGGACATGAAGCCTCCGAATGTTAAAAAGGAGGAAGAACATCCTTACATCGAAGAGGAGGAAAAGCCTGTTCGTGTCAAAGAGGAGGCTGTTGAGGATGATGTCACCAAGTTGCCACCGACCTTCGCCCCTTTAAAGAGTGAAGATGAAGACAAGGGTAAGAGTGAGGAGGATACAGGGGTGGAGCTTCCAAGCAGCAGCTCTTCATTTTCAGAAAAAAAAAATAATTAAATAAATAAATTTAAAAAAGGGGGGGGGGGGGGGTTTGGGGTCGATATTAGTGTAAAAAAAAAAATCTGAAATACAAAAGCCAATCTTGACTCTGTTGTGTCATCTAAAAAAGTGAAATGGAAACTTAAGTAAATACCATATCGCTCTAATTTCCTACAGGAAATATTTTTCCCCAAAATTTAAAAACACCTGAAATCTGCCACAAAAACAAATGGTTCAGAAGATTCCCAATGAAATGAAAACTAAGTTATATTAGAAAATGCAATTTCTGGAGAAATTGCGGGTGAATGCAGGAAGGGTGAATAAAAACCTGTGGAATGATTATGAATAATATTGAATGATATTGAATGACCTGGAATGCTATACAATGACCTGAACATGCTAAATTTGGAATGGTTTGAATTTATACAGAAATACAGAAGCAGTTGAAGGAATAAAAATAGCACACAAATGAAAATAAATTAGCAAGAAACAAATTAACAAGCTGAGAAAAAAAAAGTCAAGTGAGCAATGTAGGAAGGAGCAAGTAATTGAGGAAGCAATGGAGTAAAGAGAGAAAAATTAAGTGAGCAATGAAGTAAGGAGCGTAGAATCGAGTAGCAATGGTGTAAGGAGTGACAAATTGAATCAGCAATGGAGGAAAGATTGAGGACTGGAGTAAGGCTCACTTCCTATTGAAATCAGGTCACTTTCTGTTGAAATTGTGTCCCTTCCTGTTGATTTGACGCCACTTCTGGGTCACTTCCTGTTCATTTTAAGCCATTTCCAGGTCACTTCCTATTGAAATCAGGTCAGTTCCTGTTGAAATCGTGTCACTTCCTGTTTATTTGACGCGACTTCTGGGTCACTTCCCGTTCATTTTAGGCCATTTTCGGGTCACTTCCTATTGAAAATAGAGTCACTTCCTGTTGAAATAGTGTCACTTCCTGTTCATTTGATACCACTTCTGGGTCACTTCCTGTTGATTTTAGACAATTTTCGGGTCACTTCCTGTTGAACTCAGGTCACTTCCTATTGATTTTAGGCCATTTCTGGGTAACTTCCTGTTCAAATTGGGTCACTTCCTGTTGAAAACAAGTCAGTTCCTGTTGATTTCAGGTCACTTCCGGGTCACTTCCTATTGAAATCAGGTCACTTTCTGTTGAAATCGTGTCACTTCCTGTTGATTTGACAACACTTCTTGGTCACTGTCTGTTCATTTTAGACCATTTCCGGGTCACTTCCTATTAACTCATTCACTGCCTTGGACGAGTCAGTTCGTTAAAGTGAAAAATAGCGCCCCCTGCCTTTGACGAGTTAATTCGTCAATCCCTTTTTTTTTTTATGGCAAGCTGCGGATAAAAGTCTGGGGCATCAGATGTGTGATTTTCAAGGTTGTAGCCTATTTACTTCCACCACTAGATGGCATATTAGCATAGCAAAGTATATTAGAATAGCAGATCAAGCATTATGTCTACTTTTAGACAGCTTACAGCTGGAGGAGAGTTTGTTCAAACCAAAGTCCAGCCAGAAACGTAGAGGATCGTCATCTTTGAACGATAATGACGATCAAAGAAGGGAAAAGATGACGTTGAGGAGCAAGGTACCACGTGTGCAAACAGAGCCGCATGTTAGTCAACCCGTGAGCTCACAAGGCAGTCAGGAGAAATCTGTTGCTGCATCCATCGATTCCACTGAATGGACGGAAACGTCATGCGACTCATCGGATGAGTATCTGCCCACAAAAACCCCTGACTGGAGCGAAGACTCGGACACATCGCAGAGTAGCGATGACGGTGAGAGCTAACGTGCTAACTCGCTAACTTTGCCTTTACTCGCGATCTCCTCGTCTTTGCGTTACATGCACTTTATTTATTACACTGTTGCCACAGTTGCCATTACTAACGGCTGTACAGATGATGCATTTTATTGCTGTGGACGTAAATGTGTTGCGATAATGAGCTAACTTGCGCGATCGTCAAATTTAAACCCATCCTGCACGAGTTGTGTTTTTCTGTCGATGTGGGTGGGGATAAAAATGTGATACGGAGTACAGCATTGATACTAGAAGGACTAGTTAGTCTTATTTGTTGTTCTTCTTTCAGTGATCGACATCTGTGCATGTATATAAAAAGCTAGACTAAGTCAAGCAATGAGGAGAAAATGACTGGTGTATAAAAGGGCGGGAAAATGTTTAGGAAAGGTCAAAAGGGAAAAAAAATCCAGGCAGCAGTAAAAATCAAATGCTTCTATTATTTACAGATTGGCCATCCACCAGTCGGGTCTCACCGGTTGGCAGAGCAAAGAGAGGAAAAATAAAAAATAAAAAATCCGCAAAAAACTATAGCAATAAAACAAAAAGTAATCTTTTGATTCTATGTTTCACAGCAGGTACATCCAGAAATACTGCGGCTGCTTTGTGTGGGGCTAAGAGAGGTAAAAACGTTTTTAGTACAAATCACACCACATCAGTAAATAACAATTTCATGGCATTTATTTTTCTGTAATTTACAGTTGGATCATTGAACTGTAATGAGGATCAATCCTGGAAGCAGACACACTGGAGGCCCAAAAGGATTCGCTTCACCGCTAAGCCCGGACCCCAGGGCTCTGCTGCGGAGCTGGAGTCAGACCTGCCGGTGGATTTTCTCGAGCTTTTCATCACCAATGAGCTGCTGCAGCATATTGTTGATGAGACAAATGCCAACGCGCTTGATTCGTTGCAGGAAAACCCCTGCGGACTTCCATACAGTAGAAGTCACGACTGGAGGCCACTTACTGTAGAAGAACTCAAAACCTTCCTTGGCCTAAGTTTCATTACAGGGTTCATCAAGAAACCTGTTTTGGAAGACTACTGGAGTGTAGAGGAATTTGAGAGCATACCTTTTTTTGGACAAACAATGTCCAGAAATAGATATCAAATTATTTGGAGGTATTTACACTTCAATGGCACTGCACATGATATATCGGACAAAATGCACAAGGTCCGCCCAGTCCTGGACTATGTAGTGGCCAAATTCAAAGATCTGTACACGCCAAAACAAAACATTTGTATAGATGAGGGCATGATGACGTGGCGTGGTCGGCTCTCCTTCAAAGTGTACGACCCCCAAAAACCCATCAAATATGGGATTAAATCATACGTTCTTTGTGATTCTGAGACTGGCTACTGCTTCAACTTGATGCCATACATCGGTGTATCCCATACCCTGCCTGACATCGTTTTTACACTACTTGACCGCCTCACAGGTCAGGGATATACCCTGTTTATGGACAATTTTTATAATTCCATTGGCCTCTGTGAGTGTCTTCTTTCAGCAAAGACGAACGTGTGTGGGACACTCGGAAAGAACCGTGGGGAGCCTCAGCTCATAAGAGAGGCAAACAAGACAAGCTTGGGGGCAAATGGCAAGCTTGTCTGTCACAATGAAAAGGTGATGGTTGTTGCATGGCAGGACAGGCGGACTGTCAAGATGGTGACGACCTGCCATCAAGACAGGACGCTTCCTGTGGAAGTGTGGCAGGAGGGGAACAAGGAGAAAGTCACCGTTCTCAAACCGGAATGCGTTGCGGAGTACGATGCTTCAATGAATGGGGTGGACAAACTAGATCAAAACATTGTTTATTACCCCTTCCTCGGGCGCTCTGTAAATTGGTCAATGAAGTTTGTCACTTATCTTTTTCAATTGTGCATGTTCAATGCACATGTTTTATACAGAGTCAAAAACCCACAGAAGCCTGCAACCTTACTTGCGTTTATAAAAAAGGTGGTTGTTTCATGGACCGTGAAACAGCAAGTTGGACAGGGTGATGATGAGCAAGCTGTGGGGAAACAAACAAGGGCCCCATACATGAAAGACCCGGAGAGGAGGCTTGATGGACAGTTGGGCAGGCATCGGCTAGAGAAGTTGGTGCCCACCAGCAAGAAGTTGGTGCCAACAAGAAGGTGTCGGGTGTGCCAACGAAAAGGCCTAAGGAGGGAGACCACCATGTGGTGTGCATCTTGCCATGTACCCTTGCACCCAGGAAGCTGCTTCACATCATACCACTCTAAAAAACACTACACATCATAGGGGCGATACACATTCTCTCACATGCACATGCACACACACACCCACACACACTTGTAAATAGTTGAAAGTTCATACAAGCAGTGCTCACCCACATACTCGTGCATTTTTCCCACTTGTATATGTAGTTCAAAGTTTTTTTGTTTTGCTACATCTGAATTGTCAATAGTTATCAATAAATTTACCATAAAAATACATTTATCTGTGTTTTTTATGTTGTTGTAACGAAGGAAAGGACTGTTCAGATGTTTGTTTTTGTTTTTTTGTTTTTGATGCCACAAAAGCAGAGAGTATTGGCATCAAAGTCAAAATGTAACTCAAAAGGAACCTTTTCACAAAAAGCTGTTTTTCTCCATTTTCTAGTCAAAAACAGAAAAATTGGTTAAACTTAGTGTTGTTCTATTGCGAATAACTAGAGAAGGGAGAATGTTAGAAACTTTTTTTTTTTTTTTTTAATGAAAGAAGAGGGTTTAACCTTTCCTTTGGTGGGTTCCATATTTATATACCTATAGAGCAAAATATTCTGTGGGCCTTCAAAAATTAGTCAAAATCCTCAAAAATGGCTGGCAAGCTGAAGCTCGCTTTTCTGAAAATGGCTGGCAGTGAATGAGTTAAAATCAGGTCACTTCCTGTTGAAATCGTGTCACTTCCTGTTGATTTGATGCCACTTCTGGGTCACTTCCTGTTGATTTTAGGCAATTTCTGGGTCACTTCCTATTGAAATCAGCTCACTTCCTTTTGAAATCAAGTCACTTCCGGGTCACTTCCTGTTGAAAACAAGTCAGTTCCTGTTGATTTCGTGTCACTTCCGAGTCATTCCTGTTGAAAACAAGTCACTTCCTGTTGAAATCAGGTTATTTCCTACAAATGGTGTAAAACACAAGTTATGACCATAGATTTTACTTTGTCCAGTTGACAGTCATTGCGATTTAACAAACATCGCCACCTGCCCTTTAATCTACCAAATGCGTGTTCCACGGTGATTCGGGCTCTGCTTGTCTTGTTGTTGTAAATTAACTGCCGCATGGTCAGCCTGCCGTTGTCATTGAACGGCTTCAGCAGTCAGCTCTTAAGTGGATAGGCAGCATCACCAAGCAGGTAATACCCAACGTTGTGTCCATGTATGTTTTTTGTTTCTTGAGGGTATAGCAAACCTCTGTCAACAACCTCGTGATTGACATGATACCATCCATCCATCCATCTTGTTCCGCTTATCCGGGGTCGAGGCGCGGGGGCAACAGCTTCAGGAGGGAAACCAAGACTTCCCTCTCCCCAGCCACTTCAACCAGCTCCTCCGGTGGGATCCCAAGGTGTTCCCAGGCCAGCCGAGAGACATAGTCTCTCCAGCGTGTCCTGGGTCGTCCCCGGGGCCTCCCACCGGTGGGACATGCCCGGAACACCTCCCCAGGGAGGCGTCCAGGAGGCATCCGAACCAGATGCCCGAGCCACCTCAGCTGGCTCCTCTCAACGCGGAGGAGCAGCGGCTCGACTCCGAGTCCCTCCCGGATGACCGAGCTTCTCACCCTATCTCTAAGGGAGAGCCCGGACACCCTGCGGAGGAAACTCATTTCGGCCGCTTGTATCCGGGATCTCGGTCTTTCGGTCACGACCCACAGCTCGTGACCATAGATGAGGGTTGGAACGGAGATCGACCGGTAAATCGAGAGCTTTGCCTTTTGGCTCAGCTCTTTCTTTACCACGACGGACCGATACAGAGTCTGCATCACTGCACACGCTGCACCGATCCGCCTGTCGATCTCCCGCTCCATCCTACCCTCACTCGTGAACAAGACCCCAAGATACTTGAACTCCTCCACTTGGGGCAGGATCTCATCCCAACCTGAAGACGACACTCCACCCTTTTCCGACTGAGGACCATGGTCTCGGATTTGGAGGTGCTGATCCTCATCCCAGCCGCTTCACACTCGGCTGCGAACCGCTCCAGTGAGAGTTGGAGATCCCGGCTTGAAGAAGCCAACAGCACCACATCATCTGCAAAGAGCAGAGATGCAATGCTGAGGCCACCAAACCGGAACCCCTCAACGCCTCGGCTGCGCCTAGAAATTCTGTCCATAAAAATTATGAACAGAATCGGTGACAAAGGGCAACCTTGGCGGAGTCCAACCCTCACCGGGAGCGAATCCGACTTACTGCCGGCAATGCGGACCAAACTCTGGCAACGGTCGTACAGGGACCGAACAGCCCGTATCAAGGGGCCCGGCACCCCGTACTCCCGAAGCACCCCCCACAGAACTCCCCGAGGGACACGGTCGAACGCCTTCTCCAAATCCACAAAACACATGTGGACTGGTTGAGCGAACTCCCACGCACCCTCGAGGATCCTGCGGAGGGTGTAGAGCTGGTCCACTGTTCCACGGCCAGGACGAAAATCACACTGCTCCTCCTGAATCCGAGATTCGACCTCCCGACGGACCCTCCTCTCCAGCACCCCTGAATAGACCTTACCAGGAAGGCTGAGGAGTGTGATCCCTCTGTAGTTGGAACACACCCTCCGGTCCCCCTTCTTAAAACCCCCTTTTAAGAAGGGGGAAGTAAATGTGAAATGTAGAATGTAGGGAGAGGTAGTGTACAAAATGGGGAATTGTGGTAAGGCGTTAATTTTGGAAGTGAAAAGGAAGAGCTCATGGTGTGAATTGGTAAAATATATTGAAGTTGGAACAAAGTGAATCGAATGAAAAATGTGGAAGTAAATGTGAAATGTAGAATCTCTCATTATGAATACATTGGAAAAAACGTGTACGAAATCGGGAATTGCGAGTAAGGCGGGAATTTTGGAACAGGAAAAGAGCTCGTGGTATGATTTGGTGGAATATATTGACGTTGGAATGAAGTAAATTGGATGAAAAATATGGAAGGAAATTTTGAATCTTCCATTAAGAATGCATGAGGAAAAATTGGGTACAAAATCGGGAATTGTGGGTAAGGCGTGAATATTTGGAATATGTTTAAATTAGAAAGATGAGAATGGGATGAATCATGTGGAAGTAGGGGTCTTCCAGCCTAACTATAGTTACAAATAGGTGTTTTAATTTTCTATGTAAAAGTTGAAATGTATGCGGATGGACAATATCAACTCAACTCAATTTAGTCGACTTAGAGAGATTAAAATGGTTTTAGATTTGACCTTATATCGGCTGTCAGATTTTTAACAAGGCTAATACTTTTTTTCCTTTTTCTTTTTTGTTTTTTGGGCATGGGCCAATCCGAGTGTGCGTGGCCCCAAGTCGAGGTGCACTGTAGAAACAATAATGCACATCATCTCACGCTTGAAATTTGACTTGACCAACCCAAATGTGTGTTTGTGTTCTTGTGTCCTGCAGACGTCGCTGAGAAATATCTTCGTCCTGACCAAGAGGACATGAAGCCTCCGAATGTTAAAGAGGAGGAAGAACATCCTTACATCGAAGAGGAAGAAAAGCCCGTTCGTGTCAAAGAGGAGGAGGTTGAGGATGACGTCACCAAGTCACCAATGACCTTCGCCCCTTTAAAGAGTGAAGATGAAGTCAAGGGTGAGAGTGAGGAGGGCAGAGGGGCGGAGCCTCCAAACAGGATCTTAAATCCTCAAAACATGATTCCAGAAAGTGATGCAGACCACTGGGGATCATCACGAGCAAAAAGTGATGACATAAGGTCCCTTTATTCTTATGCTGACTTTGATGATGATGATGATGATAATCTGGATGGTAATTATGAACGCGCTGCTGATGATAGGTCGTGTCACGCTGATGACAAATCCTGCGAATGTTCTCACTGTGGGAAAACATTGAGTTCAAAAGGAAGTTTGAAAATTCACTTGAGAAGACACACTGGGGAAAAACCTTTTTCTTGCTCAGATTGTGGCAAAAGCTTCTTTCAGAAGTCAGAATTAACGATACACACAAAAACACACACTGGGGAAAAACCTTTTTCTTGTTTAGATTGTGGCAAAAGCTTCTCTTGGAAGTCATATTTAACAAGACATACAAGAACACACACTGGGGAAAAACCTTTTTCTTGCTCATATTGTGGCAAAAGCTTCTCTGACAAGTCAGATTTAACAACACATACAAGAAGACACACTGGGGAAAAACCTTTTTCTTGCTCATATTGTGGCAAAAGCTTCTCTGACAAGTCAGATTTAACAACACATACAAGAAGACACACTGGGGAAAAACCTTTTTCTTGTTTAGATTGTGGCAAAAGCTTCTCTCGGAAGTCAGCTTTAACAACACATACAAGAATCCATAGTGGCGAGAAACCTTTTTCTTGCTCAGATTGTGGCAAAAGCTTCTCTCAGAAGCCAAATTTAACATTACATTCAAGAACACACACTGGGGAAAAACTTTTTGCTTGTACCCACTGTGGCAAAAGCTTCTTTCAGAAGTCACATTTAACAACACATACAAGAAGACACACTGGGGAAAAACCTTTTTCTTGTTTAGATTGTGGCAAAAGCTTCTGCCAGAAGTCAGAATTAACGATACATACAAGAAGACACACTGGCAAGAAACCTTTTTCTTGCTCAGACTGTGGCAAAAGCTTCCCTGCCAAACCTGAATTAAGAAGCCACATAAGAACACACACGGGACAGAAACCATATTCATGCACAAAATGTGGGGAAAGCTTTGCTTCCACCAATTCTTTAACAGCACATGCAAAAACACACACTGGAGAGAAACCGTATTCCTGCTCAGATTGTGGAAAAAGCTTCTCGTCCATGTCAAATTTAAGAAAGCACACAAGAAGACATGGTGGGAAGGAACCATTCAGTTGCAGTGTTTGTCCTAAAAGATTCTCTTGTAAAAAGCTTGCTGAGAGACACGAGTGTGATGGTGAGAATGGCAGCCATCTTTGAAGCTTCAAAAAATGAAGGGAAGTGAGACTGGTGTGCTGTAAAAGTGTCAATGCATCTTAAAAGTGTAAATGTGATGCTTTCAAAACTACTCAACCTGTAAATATTAAATCTTTGCTGTTAATGTGTTTAAATGTCAATGTATGTTTTTTTTTTGTACGTAATTTAGGAAGTTATTTTTGTTTGCTTCTGAATGTTGTTAATGGTTGTTGATGTTTGTACGTGTTGTGTATTTGCTTGTGTAAAGCACATTGATTTGCCTTGTGTATGAAATAGAAATAAAGCCACCTTGCAATTTTCCCCAAATAAGCGTCGACAATACGTTCAGACACACAAAGCCATCTGCGATTAAAATTTTTTGTTGAACAGTGTTATCACTGAAATGATTGACGCAAATGTCCTACTCTTTGTTGCTAACTCAACCACCACAGCTCCGTGCTAGCTAACACGCCATATGGTAGTGCATTTTGCACATTCTATCTTTCTATGTAACAATTTTGACATGATTAGCATACAATATTCAGATGACGTCAGAACAAAATTGTGTCCATACCTGGTTTTGATTCTTTCATTTTTCATGGAATAATATCATTTCTGTTCATGTGGCACTTTTGCCTCTGCAGGCAAATTGTTCTTGTCGTCAAACAACCTTTCATCACATTTTGAAATCAAAATACAAATCAAATGGAGTAGATGCCACCTGGACTTCCGGGCTTCACACACCAGCTCCGTTTCCGGCCACCGCTGCGACTCACAGGCGGCGTTCCGACAAAAATGATCACATTAAGAGAAGCGACAGTACAATGCAATTGCATTTGTACTTCTGAGTGTGGCGCTGATGAGATGATGCTCCCCCTGGTGGGAAGTGTGTGGCAATACCTTACATCCCTAGCCAATCAGCATTAGTGCCCTCCCTACAAATAAGGAGTCAGTTGGTACCTGCCCTCAACTTACTCCTTGGCTCTGAGGTCCGCATCCTTGACTTCAATGGCTTGTCATCATCAGTCATCACGAACATTTTACCTTTATTGGAAGGTAAGTGTTGCGTCAAAACTTTGCTGAAGGAAAGTGTGAGAGCCACAGATGAGAAAAACTGGCCAAAAGTCTTTTGTATTACTTGCAGTACAAATAAATATTGTACATATCAATAATATATCAGATACTGTACCAAACATTTACTACTAACTAAGACAAGTAATTAAACTCATAACATTTGGTGGTTTAAATCTCATCCCAGATAATAAACTTTCAGTTTACCTCAAAATGCTTGTTCAACTTTGATGGCGAATTTTTAAACTGCACATCCACTTTAATAAACTGGTGCCATTTAAAACTCTACAATTATATCGGGAACAAAACATTGAAAAAGGGAATGATACTTTCGAACTGCAGCAAAAAATGAAAAAATAAAATGGCGGCATCTGTCGATGCCTTGATGAGTTTCCAGCAGCCAATCATAAGGCAGCGGGGGCGTGTCCAGCCTGACTTAACTTCCGCCGCACTTCCGCAGGTCTTCTGTACTGTGTGGGCTGTCGGCTATCCAGCTCAGTGCTCTCAGTCTAGTTAGCTTAGCTTAGCTTAGCTTAGCTTATTTTAGCTTAGCTTGCTAGCCGCTAGCAAAGAGAAGCACACAACACTTGGTCAGGAAGAGACCAAGTGTGACTTTGTTGGCATTATTGTGCCAAAATGTCGGCGAGAACGACACCAAAGGACGAGGAGGAACATTTTGGAGTCAAAGAAGAGAACGAGCAACATTTTCAACCGCTGGACGATGTTTGCGAGCAGCCTCGAATTGTGCTACACACAGCAGGTTTGTACACTTGTTATTACTCTCCCTTTCTGAAGCACAACTATAAATACTATAAAGCGTGAAGAAATTTCAGCGCTGTTCAATTCAACTTTATTCCGGACAGGGGACGGTTATCCAGTCATCAGACAGTCATACCAATGTCTGTAACAGACGTGTGCGATTTGAAGAACACTTTAAGGTCCAGGATATTATTGTATTAAAACGGTGTTTCCCCACATGCATTTTTTTACAATATTACCACATTAATCTTTTTGTCATGATTACTGCATTATTACATTCAACTGCTGTTGCAACCACTGTTCATTTTGACAAGAAATTTCAATTTAGTTTGTCTTTTGACCAAAATGTATCAAAGTTGTAGTCATAATTTAGTCCTCTGATTGTATTTTAGTATTAATCCAATTTTAGTATTGACATTTTAGTCACCATACACATCAACGTTTATGCAGAAAATTATAACACACCTATTTGGAACTGTAGTTTAACACGCAAGACACATTTCACACAATGGTGTCTTTATTGTTTCAATGAAACGTGTTTAACTGACAATAATATGACTTAGTTTTCACCTAAATAAAAAAAAAAAAAGTGCACAATTAAATTGCTTGAGATTAATCTTAGAGCTGCGCAATGAATGTAACCATGTTTGAACATTGAACAAAGTGCAGTGAACACTGAACAGTTTCTGAGTGGTTCTTTTCTCCAATTCGCGTTTCATTCATTCTGATTGGATTGTGTGAATTTTCGTCACTCTGTTGTTTTTGTTTTCGTTTTAGCCATTGACAAAATTGTCAGTCGATTTTAGTTATAGTTATCGTCTCAATGAGTGGCTTCTATTTTAGTTTCAGTTTAATTTTTGTCTGAAAAAAACAAGTTTGTCACAAAAATCATGAAATTTTTTTATTGACGAAATTATCGCTAGTTGCCACTGTAACATTCATGAACTCAACTTTATTTATAAAGCGTCTTAAAAACAGGCATTGCTGTATACAAAGTGCTGTACATGAAATATAAATCGGTTGTGCAGTCAAGAATAAGCTAACAAAACAAGAACAAAGCAAACATTTCGAAGTGTGTATACAAGTTTTTGTGTTTTTTTTTTTTTACAAGTAAATACATTTTACATCAGTAAATTAATAATAGACCTGGTCAAAATAGTCCGTGTGCCGCGTCATCCTGTGCTGCCAGCATGTGAGCAGTGCTAATTTCGTCAACGAATAATTTTCAGCATGAAATTTTTCTTTCAGATCGAAATTAAACAAAAACTAAAATAGAAGCCATTCATTGACATGATAACTAGAACTAAAATTGACTTACAATTTAATCAATGACTAAAAGGAAAATGAAAACAACACAGTGACGAAAATTCACACAATCCAATCAGAAGGAATGAAACGCGGGTTGGAGAAAAGAACCACTCAAAGTGTTCACTGTTCACTGCACTTTATTTAATTAATTTAATTATTTATTTCATTGTGCAACTGTAAGATTAATCTCAAGCAATTATGTACTTTTTTTTAATTTAGGTGAAAACTAAGTTATATTATTGTCAGTTCAGTATGTTTCATTTAAACAATAAAGACACTGTTGTATTAAATACGTCTTGTATGTTAAACTACAATTACAAATACATGCCACCCCAACCACCCCTACTTTGTACACAGATGTTTGGTAAAGCGATTTTCCCCCTGTGCTATTTTGATCAACAAATTGGCTGCAACAATGTAACAAGGGGGAAATATTGAACATTTCATCTCGTCACTGGACACGTGGTGAAGGAGCGCACACCCTCGAGATGAATGGATTCTAAAAAAAAATAAAAAAAATTCGATTGTGACAGTACTATCAACTCACACTTGAAATTTGACTTGACCAAACCAAATGTGTGTTTTGTCTTCTTGTGTCCTGCAGACGTCGCTGAGAAATATCTTCGTCCTGACCAACAGGACATGAAGCCTCCGAATGTTAAAAAGGAGGAAGAACATCCTTACATCGAAGAGGAGGAAAAGCCCGTTCGTGTCAAAGAGGAGGAGGTTGAGGACGATGTCACCAAGTCGCCACCGACCTTCGTCCCTTTAAAGAGTGAAGATGAAGACGAGGATGGGGAGGCGGAGCTTCCAAGCAGCAGCTCAACTCGTCAACACATGACGACAGAAGGTGATGCAGACCCCTGGCGACCACCACAAGCACAAAGTCATCATGACATCAGGGCTAGAGATAGACCGATATGTTTTTTCAGGACCGATACCGATGGAGATTATTAGTTGTCAAGGAGGCCATTAACCGACATTTGAAGTCGATATTCATTGACAGTAAAGGGGGGGGTATTGGCGTCAATTTTTTCTAAAATACAAAAGCCAATCTTGATTCTGTTGTATCGTCTAAAAAAAGTGACATGGAAACTTAAGCAAGTAAATACCATATTGCTCAAGTTTTCGTCAGTAAATATTTTTCCCCAAAATGTAAAAACGCCTGCAATATTGAACGTTGACATTTCTGGTCACAAAAACAAATGGTTCAGAAGATTCCCAGGGTCAGTAGCATCTCTGATAAAGTTAACTGAAAATTTCAAGAAATAGCTCCCACAAAGGTTTCCCTCAGAAGTCAACGTTTGCAATAAACAAAAGAACACAAACTGGTGAAAAACCTTAGATCATCCTTTGATCCATAGATCAAAGTGCTCCATGTGCAGTGTTGTCGCCAAACTTTTTTTTTTTTTTTTGGATTGGCCAATCCGAGTGTGCTTTGGGCCCAAGTCGAGGTGCCACTGTAGAAACGATAATACACATCAACTCACGCTTGACCAACCTAAATTTGGGTTTGTCTCTTTGTGTCCTGCAGACGTTGGTGAAAAATATCTTCGTCCTGACGAACAGGAATTGAAGTCTCCTCATGTGAAAGAGGAGGAGGAGGAGGAGGAGGAGGAAGAGCATCCTTATTTTAAAGAAGAAAAAAATCCCCTTTGCGTCAAAAAGGAGGAGGTTGAGGATGACGTCACCAAGTCACCAATGACCTTCGCCCCTTTAAAGAGTGAAGATGAAGTCAAGGGTGAGAGTGAGGAGGGCAGAGGGGCGGAGCCTCCAAACAGGATCTTAAATCCTCAAAACATGATTCCAGAAAGTGATGCATACCATTGGGGATCATCACGAGCAAAAAGTGATGACACAAGGTCCGTTTCTTCTTATGATGATGATGATTATGACGATGATTTTGATTATGACAATGATGACGATGATGATGATGATGATGATGATCTGGATGGTAATGGTGAACACCCTGATGGTGAGAGGTCGTGTCACACTGACAACAAATCCTGGGAATGTTCTCACTGTGGGAAAACAATGAGTTCAAAAGGAAGTTTGAACATTCACTTGAGAAGACACACTGGAGAAAACACTTTTGTTTGTACACTGTGGCAAAAGGTTTTCTCGGCAGTCAGATTTAAAAACACACACAAGAACGCACACTGTGGAAAAACCCTTTGCTTGTACATACTGTGGAAAAAGGTTTTCTCAGCAGTCAATTTTAACAAGACATACAAGAAGACACACTGGGGAAAAACCTTTTGCTTGTACAAACTGTGCCAAAAGGTTCACGCAGAAGTCCCATTTAACAGCACATGCAAGAAGACACACTGGCCAGAAACATTTTTCTTGCTCATGTGGAAAAAGTTTCCTTTACAAAGGATATTTAAAAAGACACATAAGAAGCCACACGGAAGAGAAACCGTATTCCTGCTCAGATTGTGGAAGAAGTTTCTCTTACATGTCAAATTTAAGAAAACACACAAGAACACATGAGCTGCTTTGACACCAGCAAGACCAGGAACTTTGAGTTTTGGGGAAAGGGAGTTCTTGGTTGTAAAAGTTCAGCTGGGAAGTTAGAATTGTGTTTCCACGGTGTCTTTGAGTTCTCGGTAATTAATTCAAATGAAATTGATTGAGCCCAACTGATGTAAAAACAACGCCCCCAAATTTGACCAATCAGCCGTGGACATTGCAGCCCGCTCCCTCAAAGTTCCTGCCTGGCTTAGCAAGACTCTGCTGCCGAGATAGCACTTGGATGCCACCTGGGGAATTTAATTAACCTGGTAATTGTTGTTGGTGGAAAAACACCCAATCTGAATTTTACCAAGGTCAACTGAAAAGTTATCCAAAAGTTCCGACGGTGGAAAAACCCGAATAGTGAGAACTGAGAAGGAACCATTCAGTTGCAGTGTTTGTGTTTATAGATTCTCTCGTAAAAATCTTTCTGAGAGACGAGTGTGCCGGTGACAATAGCAGCGGATCTTTGAAGCTTAAAAAAAATGAAGGGAAGTGAGTCTGGTGGAATGTAAAAGTGTCAATGATTTTGAATAAAAAGTGTAGGAAATATTTAATACCCCGCTGATTTTAAGACTTTTTCATACTAAGTATGTGTGTATGTTTGTGTATATTTACACGGACCCACCTCTGGAGATGGGGAGCGCCGGGCATAGCCCGAAGAGAGGTGTGTCCCCCTTCACATGGGCTCACCACCGGTGGGAGGGGCCAAAGGGGTCGTGTGCAGAGTGGGCTGGGCAGCCAAGGGCGGAGACCTTGGCGGACCGATCCCCGGCTACAGAAGCTGCCTCTTGGACATGGAATGTCACCTCTCTGATGAGGAAGGAGCCCAAGCTGGTTTGTGAGGCCGAGAGGTTCCAACTAGACAACAAGTCGGACTCTCCTCCACACACGGCTTGGGCTCTGGTACCAGTCCTGTCAAGAGGGGATGGACTCTCTCCCACTCTTGGAGTTGCCCACAGTGAGAGGCACAGAGCAGTTGTGGGCATTCTTATTGCCCCCCGGCTCAGCGCCAGTACGTTGGGGTACACCCCTGTAGATGAGAGGGTAGCCTGCCTCCGCCTTCAGGTGGGGTGACGGGTCCTGACTGTTGATTGTGCATATGCACCAAACAGCAGTTCAGAGTGCCCACCCTTTTTGGAGTCCCGAGAGGGTGTGCTGGAGAGTGCTTCCCCGGGGACTTCAATGCTCACGTGGGCAATGACAGTGAGACATGGAGCGACGTCATTTTGAGGAACAGCCCTCCCGGTCAGAACCCGAGTGGTGTTTTGCTATTGGACTTCTGTGCTCATCACGGATTGTCCATAACGAACACCATGTTCAAACATAGGGGTGTCCATATGTGTACTTGGCACCAGGACACCCTCGGCTAGGAGTTCCATGATCGACTTGGTAGTCATGTCATTGGATTTGTGGCTGCATGTTTTGGACACTCGGGTGAAGAGAAGGGTGGAGCTGTCAACATATCACCACCTGGTAGTGTGATGGCTCCGATGGTGGGGGAAGATGCCGGTCCGACCTGGCGGACCCAAACGTATTGTGAGGGTTTGCTGGGAACGTCTGGCGGAATACCCTGTCAGAAAGAGTTTCTCCCTCTGGCAGAACTTCTCCCTTGTCCCGGGGGAGGAGAGGGTTCCGAGGGGGCTATGTTCCGCGCCTCCATTGTTAAGGCAGCCGATCGGAGCTGAGACCATAAGGTAGTCGGTGCCTGTCACGGCGACAATCCTCGAACCACCAGCAGTAAGGCATGCCGTCAAGCTGAAAAAGGAGTCCCATCGGGCCTTTTTGGCCTGTAGTACTGCGGAGGCAGCTGACAGTTACCGACTGGCCAAGCGGAACGCGGCTTCAGCCGTTGCTGAGACAAAAATTCGGAAATGGGAGGAGTTCGGTGAGGCCATGGAAAATGACTTCCGGACAGCTTCGAGGAAATTCTGGTCCACCATCCGGCGTCTCAGGAGAGGAAAGCAGTTCACCATTAACACTGTGTATAATGGAGATGCTGTGCTGCTGACTTCGACTCGGGACGTCGTGAGTCGGTGGGGGGAATACTTCGAAGATCTCAATTGCACCAAGACGTCTTCCTTTGAAGGAAGCAGTCTGGCGACTCTGAGGTGGGCTTTCCTATCTCCGGGGCCAAAGTCACTGAGGTGGTTGGAAATCTCCTCGGTGGCAGGGCCCCGGGGGTGGATGAGATCCACCCGTAGTTCCTAAAGACTCTGGATGTTGTGGGGCTGTCGTGGTTGACACGCCTCTAACGCTCCTTGGTAAATAATTTGCAACGCTATTGCTCAAGATTTATTTATTTTTTGCATTTTTATATATTTTAGTTTGGTTTTAAGGTATTTACAAAGACAAAGGGCAAGGTTAAAATGTTAATTTAAAGATGCCGGGAGAATTTGTCGGCTGCGTGACGTCACTCTCGTGGGTTTTGACAGCACGCACGTATTATTATTTTTTCACTCACTCACTCACTCACTCACTCACTCACAGAAGCGTACATGTGTGAATGAGTGAGTGAAAAAAAAAAAATCAGTGTGTGCTTTCAAATTGCCGCGGGAGTGACGTCACGCAGCTGACAATTTTGCCCTGCCCCGTTTGCGACACGCCAAACCCCGCTCTGCGATTGGCTGGAGGAGTGTAAACAGAAACGTCCCGCTGTTTACAAACCAAACACAAAATTGCAAAATACAGGCTGGGGCGGTGGGGGTTTATAGGACAAAATCACCACCAGAAATTAAGAGAAGCCCAGATTTGTAAATTGACAAGTAGTTTGTTTGTTGAAATCCTGCATTTAAAAAGTGCATTTTCCTGAGTGAAACCGGCAGACTGGGCCTTTAAACTCATAACATTTGGTGGTTAAATCTCATCCCTCATAATAAACATTCAGTTTACCTCAAAATGCTTGTTCAACTTTGATGGCGAATTTTTAAACTGCACATTCACCACAAAAAAATTGAACCATTTTTTTTTTTTTTTTTTAATAAATCAAATTTAAACGGGCATTTAAACTTTACAATTATATCGGGATCAAAATACTGAAAAAGGGAATGACACTTTCGATTCCAACTGCAGCAAAAATGGCGACATCTGCCGATGACTTGATGACAATGCTTGCTCTGAAGCCCCCGGACAATTTCCAGCAGCCAATCGTAACGCAGCGGGGGCGTGTCCTGCCTGACTTCCGCCGCACGTCTACGTTCGTTTCTTCACGTGCTCACTGCCGTGGCCGGCGGCCACATCGCGTTTCATCAGACGTCCTCTGCTAATTCATTCTTTGTGATTTGGTGTTGGACTGAACACACAGGACTCCCATCACCATTTTGAAGGTCTGCGACACCGTTTATTAAATGTCGGCGTGTTTTTAAACTCGTCTCGGTGCGCGTTGATGCTTCTCGGCCAAGTTAGCTTAGTTTAGCTTAGCTTAGCTCGCTAGCCGCTAACAAAGAGAAGCACACAACACGTGGTCAGGAAGAGACCAAGTGTGACTTTGTTGGCATTATTGTGCCAAAATGTCGGCGAGAACGACACCAAAGGACGAGGAGGAACATTTTGGAGTCAAAGAGGAGGACGAGCAACATTTTCAACCGCTGGACGACGTTTGCGAGCAGCCTCGAATTGTGCTACACAAAACAGGTTTGTACACTTCTTATTACTCTCCCTTGCTTAGCACTACTAAATAGCGTTAAAAAAAATCACTGCAGTCCGCATTGCTGTGCACAGTAATTAAATTCAACTGTTATTTTAAAGAGTGAAATAAATTGATTTGATTGGTTGATTCCGGACAGGGGCCGATTATACAGTCATGAGACAGTCATGCCAATGTATCTGACAAGACGTGTGCGATTTTAAGAACACTTAGGTGCACAATAAGACTGTATTAAAACGGTGGTACAATACTACAAATTAATTTTTTTTTGTCGGTATACATTTTTTTTCTTACAAAACAGTCACAGTTTTGTCATGATTACTGCATTATTACATTCAACTGCTGTTGCAACCAGTGTTAATTTTGACTAGAAATTTTACTTTAGTTTTAGTTATAGTCTTTTGACTAAAATTAACAAGTTTCAGTCATAATTTAGTCTTCTGATTGTATTTTAGTTTTGATCCAATTTTAGTCGACTAAATTCACAGTTTAGTCTATTTTCCTTCAGCATACGTTTAAACTTTTATGCAGAAAATTATAGCACACCTATTTGTGACTTTAGTTTAACACGCAAGACACATTTCATACAATGGTGTCTTTATTGTTTCAATGAATCATGTTCAACTGACAATAATGTAACTTTTCACCTGAATAAGAAAAAGTGCATAATTAAATTGCTTGAGATTAATCTTACAGCTGCACAATTTATGTTTATGTACAACACTTTGTATACAGCAATGCCTGTTCTTAGAGCGCTTTATAAATAAAGTTGAGTTGAGTTAAAGTGCAGTGAACACAACATTTTCTGAGTGGTTCTTTTCTCATTCATTCCGATTGGATTGTGTGAATTTTCACGACTGTGTTGTTTTCATTTTCATTTTAGTCATTGCCGAAATTGTCAGTCAATTTTAATCATAGTTATTGTCTGAATGAATGGCTTCTATTTTAGTTTTCATTTAATTTTCGTCAGGAAAAACAATTAGTCACGAAAATTATGATGTAAATTTTTCGGTGGCAAAAATATCACTGGTTGCAACTGTAGCATTCACGAAGACGGCAGTCAATAACAATCGAGTCCATTTTGCAAATAAGGGCCGAGTTCATATGGGCATATATGCGAACTGCGCACAAGACGACACGTGAAAATGGAATGAAGCGGTTGCGCTTAATTAAGGTAAATTAATGAGTTAAATTCAACAGTTATAAGCGGTTATGAAACACAGTCGACTCCGTGTACCCATGTTCCCCTCCGAGAACCTGGTTGACGTCCCGCTCGTGAATGCGTCTGATTATCGTCTTTTATACGAATACAAAAAGTTACTATTCCTCGTTGGAGATCGTTGCCGAACCATTATGATTTGACGAGGGGTTCTTGACCTGGTTAAAATAGTCCGTGTGCCACGTCATCCTGTGCTTCCAGCATGTGAGCAGTAATAATTTCGTCGACAAAATTTTTTGTTACGAACATTTTTTTTTCATGCGAAAATTCAAAACTAAAGTAGAAGCCATTCATTGAGACTAGTGTTGTTGCAATACCCTTTTTTTTTGGTCCCCGATTCCAATACCCAGTTTTTTCGTATCGATGCTGGTACCGTACCGATACCAATGTTTTTTTTTCCCAACATGAAAATTGAAAAAACTGCCCTACCATTGGTTCAGAACATTCAAGGGCCAATAGGATATCTTGGCTCGGCATGCAGTGAACATGTCACACATCAGTGAATGTCGTGCACACGCAAGAAACAAAATGTTGGACCAAATGTCCAATATTAGTGTCAGAAATAATGGTATCGGCATGTTACTTGTTAGTACTCTGGGCCTCTCCCGAGACCAGTATCGGTATCGGAACAACACTAATAGACTATAATTAAATTGATTGACAATGACTAAAAAGAATTTCAAAAACAATACAGTGACAAAAATTCACACAATCCAACCAGAAGGAAGGAAACGTGTGTTGAAGAAAAGGACCACTCAGACACTGTTCAGTGCCACTGCACTTTGTTTAATGTAATTTCATGAATTTATTTCATATTATTTATTTCATTGTGCAGCTATAAGATTAATCTCAAGCAATTATGCACTTTTTATTTAAATGAAAACTAAGTGATATTAGAAAATGCAATTTCTGGAGAAATTGCGGGTGAATGCAGGAAGGGTGAATAAAAACCTGTGGAATGATTAGGAAGAATATTGAATGACCTGGAATGCTATACAGTGACCTGGAATGACCTGAACATGCTAAATTGAATCAGCAATGGAGGAAAGATTGAGGACTGGAGTAAGCAATGGAGTAAGGGTCACTTTCTGTTGAAATTAGGTCACTTCCTGTTGAAATTGGACTACTTCCTATTGATAGGTCACTTTCTGTTGAAATCGGGCCACTTCCTGTTGAAATTGGGCTACTTCCTATTGATAGGTCACTTCCTGTTGAAATCGGGCCACTTCCTGTTGATTCTAAGTCACTTCCAGGTCACTTCCTATTGAAACAGGTCACTGCCGGGTCACTTCCTGTTGAAAACAAGTCAGTTCCTGTTGATTTTTGGCCATTTCTGGGTAACTTACTGTTCAAATCAACAGGTCACTTCCTATTGAAATCAGGTCATTTCCGGGTCACTTCCTGTTGAAAACAAGTCAGTTCCTGTTGATTTCAGGTCACTTTCTATTGAAAGCAGGTCACTTTCTGTTGAAATTGTGTCACTTCCTGTTGATTTCAGGTCACTTCCTATTGAAATCAGGTCACTTCCTGTTGATTTTTGGCCATTTCTGGGTAACTTCCTGTTCAAATCATCAGGTCACTTCCTATTGAAATCAGGTCACTTCTGGGTCACTTCCTATCGAAAACAAGTCAGTTCCTGTTGATTTCAGGTCACTTCCGGGTCATTCCTGTTGAAAACAAGCCACTTCCTGTTGAAATCAGGTTATTTCCTGTTGAAATCAGGTCACTTCCTATTCATGCCGGGGCATTTCCTGGCGAGAATCCCTGGTGTACCAAATCAATTGGCCAAGATGGCCGCCACCCCGAGTGAGACTCTTGGACGTAACTTAATCAATTGGCCAAGATGGCTGCCGCTGAGGGCAGGCGTAGGGTACAAAATAGTGAATTGTGGTGAAGGTGTGAATTTTGGAACTAAAAAAAGATGGAGAATTGGTGGACTACATTGAAGTTGGAATGTGGTGAATTGGATGAAGAATGTGGAAGTAAATGTGAAATGTAGAATGTAGGGAGAGGTAGGGTACAAAATGGGGAATTGTGGTAAGGCGTTAATTTTGGAAGTGAAAAAGAAGAGCTAATGGTGTAAATTGGTGGAATATATTGAAGTTGGAACAAAGTGAATCGGATGAAAAATGTGGAAGGAAATTTTGAATCTTCCATTAAGAATGCATGAGGAAAAATTGGGTACAAAATCGGGAATTGTGGGTAAGGCGTGAATATTTGGAATATGTTTAAATTGGAAAGATGAGAATGGGATGAATCATGTGGAAGTAGGGGTCTTCCAGCCTAACAATGGTGACAAATGGGTGTTTTAATTTTCTATGTAAAAGTTGAAATGTATGCGGATGGATAATATCAACTCAACTCAATTTAGTCGACTTCAATCAATAGAGAGATTAAAATGGTTTTAGATTTGACCTTATATCGGCTGTCAGATTTTTAACAAGGCCAATACTTTTTTTCCTTTTTCTTTTTGTTTTTTTGGGATGGGCCAATCCGAGTGTGCGGTGGCCCCAAGTCGAGGTGCACTGTAGAAACAATAATGCACATCATCTCACGCATGAAATTTGACTTGACCAACCCAAATGTGTGTTTGTCTTCTTGTGTACTGCAGACGTCGCTGAGAAATATCTTCGTCCTGACCAAGAGGACATGAAGCCTCCGAATGTTAAAGAGGAGGAAGAACATCCTTACATCGAAGAGGAAGAAAAGCCCGTTCGTGTCAAAGAGGAGGAGGTTGAGGATGACGTCACCAAGTCACCAATGACCTTCGCCCCTTTAAAGAGTGAAGATGAAGTCAAGGGTGAGAGTGAGGAGGGCAGAGGGGCGGAGCCTCCAAACAGGAACTTAAATCCTCAAAACATGATTCCAGAAAGTGATGCAGACCACTGGGGACCATCACAAGTAAAAAGTGATGACATAAGGTCCCTTTCTTCTCATGATGATGATGATGATGATGATGATAATCTGCATGGTAATGATGAACATGCTGCTGATGACAGGTCGTGTCACACTGACGACAAATCCTGCGAATGTTCTCACTGTGGGAAAACATTGAGTTCAAAAGGAAGTTTGAAAATTCACTTGAGAAGACACACTGGGGGAAAACCTTTTTCTTGCTCAGATTGTGGCAAAAGCTTCTCTTCGAAGTCAAATTTAACAAAACATTCAGGAACACACACTGGGGAAAAACATTTTTCTTGCTCAGATTGTGGCAAAAGCTTCTCTGACAAGTCAGATTTAACAAAACATACAAGAACACACACTGGGGAAAAACCTTTTTCTTGTTTAGATTGTGGCAAAAGCTTCTCTTGCAAGTCATATTTAACAACACATAAAAGAATCCATAGTGGCGAGAAACCTTTTTCTTGCTCAGATTGTGGCAAAAGCTTCTCTCAGAGGTCACATTTAACATTACATTCAAGAACACACACTGGGGAAAAACCTTTTTCTTGCTCAGATTGTGGCAAAAGCTTCTCTCAGAAGTCAGATTTAACAACACATATAAGAAGACACACTGGGGAAAAACCTTTTTCTTGTTTAGATTGTGGCAAAAGCTTCTCTTGCAAGTCATATTTAACAACACATACAAGAATCCATAGTGGCGAGAAACCTTTTTCTTGCTCAGATTGTGGCAAAAGCTTCTCTCAGAAGTCAAATTTAACATTACATTCAAGAACACACTGGGGAAAAACCTTTGGTTGTACCCACTGTGGCAAAAGCTTCTTTCAGAAGTCACATTTAACATTACATTCAAGAACACACACTGGGGAAAAACCTTTTTCTTGTTTGGATTGTGGCAAAAGCTTCTTTTGGAAGTCAAATTTAACAAAACATACAAGAAGACACACTGGGGAAAAACCCTTTTCTTGTTTAGATTGTGGCAAAAGCTTCTTTTGGAAGTCATATTTAACAAAACATTCAAGAACACACACTGGCGAAAAACCTTTTTCTTGCTCAGATTGTGGCAAAAGCTTCTCTTCAAAGTCAAATTTAACAACACATACAAGAACACACACTGGGGAAAAACCTTTTTCTTGTTTAGATTGTGGCAAAAGCTTCTCTCAGAAGTCACATTTAACATTACATTCAACAACACACACTGGGGAAAAACCTTTTTCTTGCTCAGACTGTGGCAAAAGCTTCCCTGCCAAGCCTGAATTAAGAAGCCACATAAGAACACACACACGGGACAGAAACCATATTCATGCACAAAATGTGGGGAAAGCTTTGCCTCCACCAATTCTTTAACAGCCCATGCAAAAACACACACTGGAGAGAAACCGTATTCCTGCTCAGATTGTGGAAAAAGCTTCTCTTCCATGTCAAATTTAAGAAAGCACACAAGAAGACATGGTGGGAAGGAACCATTCAGTTGCAGTGTTTGTCCTAAAAGATTCTCTTGTAAAAAGCTTGCTGAGAGACACGAGTGTGATGGTGAGAATGGCAGCCATCTTTGAAGCTTCAAAAAATGAAGGGAAGTGAGACTGGTGTGCTGTAAAAGTGTCAATGCATCTTAAAAGTGTAAATGTGATGCTTTCAAAACTACTCAACCTGTAAATATTAAATCTTTGCTGTTAATGTGTTTAAATGTCAATGTATGTTTTTTTTTTTGTACGTAATTTAGGAAGTTATTTTTGTTTGCTTCAGAATTTTGTTAATGGTTGTTTGTTGATGTTTGTACGTGTTGTGTATTTGCTTGTGTGAAGCACATTGAGTTGCCTTGTGTATGAAATAGAAATAAAGCCACCTTGCAATTTTCCCCAAATAAGCGTCGACAATACCTTCAGACACACAAAGCCATCTGCGATTAAAATTTTTTGTTGAACAGTGTTATCACTGAAATGATTGACGCAAATGTCCTACTCTTTGTTGCTAACTCAACCACTACAGCTCCGTGCTAGCTAACACGCCATCTGCTAGTGCATTTTGCACATTTTATCTTTCTATGTAACAATTTTGACATGATTAGCATACAATATTCAGATGACATCAGAACAAAATTGTGTCCATACCTGGTTTTGATTCTTTCATTTTGCATGTAGTAATATAATTTCTGTTCATGTGGCACTTTTGCCTCTGCAGGCAAATTGTTCTTGTCATCAAACAACCTTTCATCACATTTTGAAATCAAAATACACATCAAATGGAGTAGATGCCACCTGGACTTCCGGGCTTCACACACCAGCTCCGTTTCCGGCCACTGCTGCGACTCACAGGCGGCGTTCCGACAAAAATGATCACATTAAGAGAAGCGACAGTACAATGCAATTGCATTTGTACTTCTGAGTGTGGCGCTGATGAGATGATGCTCCCCCTGGTGGGAAGTGTGTGGCAATACCATACATCCCTAGCCAATCAGCATTAGTGCCCTCCCTACAAATAAGGAGTCAGTTGGTACCTGCCCTCAACTTACTCCTTGGCTCTGAGGTCCGCCTCCTTGACTTCAATGGCTTGTCATCATCAGTCATCACGAACATTTTACCTTCATTGGAAGGTAAGTGTTGCGTCAAAACTTTGCTGAAGGAAAGTGTGAGAGCCACAGATGACAAAAACTGGCCAAAAGTCATTTGTATTACTTGCAGTACAAATAAATGTTGCATATATATATATATATATATATATATATATATATATATATATATATCAATAATATATCAGATACTGTATCACCTTCCCATGGGCTCACCACCGGTGGGAGGGGCAACAGAGGTCGGGTGCAGTGGAGGCTGGGTAGCAGCCAAGGGAGTAGACCTTGGCGGACCGACCCCCCCCCCAGCGACAGAAGCTGGCTCTTGGGACATGGAATGTCACCTCTCTGGGAGGGAAGGAGCCTGAGCTGGTGTGTGAGGCAGAAAAGTTCCGACGAGACATAGTCGGACTGTCCTCCACACACGGCTTGGGCTCTGGTACCAGTCCTGTCGAGAGGGGATGGACTCTCTCCCACTCTTGGAGTTGCCCCCAGTGAGAGGCACAGAGCAGTTGTGGGCATTCTTATTGCCCCCCGGCTCAGCGCCAGTACGTTGGGGTACACCCCGGTAGATGAGAGGGTAGCCTGCCTCCGCCTTCAGATGGGGTGACGGGTCCTGACTGTTGTTTGTGCATATGCACCAAACAGCAGTTCAGAGTACCCACTCTTTTTGGAGTCCTGAGAGGGTGTGCTGGAGAGTGCTTCCCCGGGGACTTCAACGCTCACGTGGGCAATGACAGTGAGACAGGGAGCGACGTCATTTTGAGGAACAGCCCTCCCGGTCAGAACCCGAGTGGTGTTTTGCGATTGGACTTCTGTGCTCATCACGGATTGTCCATAACGAACACCATGTTCAAACATAGGGGTGTCCATATGTGTACTTGGTACCAGGACACCCTCGGCGAGGAGTTCCATGATCGACTTTGTAGTCGTGTCATTGGATTTGCGGCCGCATGTTTTGGACACTCGGGTGAAGACAAGGGTGGAGCTGTCAACAGATCACCACCTGGTAGTGTGTTGGCTCCGATGGTGGGGGAAGATGCCGGTCCGACCTGGCGGACCCAAACGTATTGTGAGGGTTTGCTGGGAACGTCTGGCGGAATCCCCTGTCAGAAAGAGTTTCAACGCCTCCCTCTGGCAGAACTTCTCCCTTGTCCTGGGGGAGGAGAGGGTTCCGAGGGGGCTATGTTCCACGATCCATTGTTGAGGCAGCCGATCGGAGCTGCGGCCATAAGGTAGTCGGTGCCTGTCACGGCGACAATCCTCGAACCACCAGCAGTAAGGCATGCCGTCAAGCTGAAGAAGGAGTTCTATCGGGCCTTTTTGGCCTGTGGTACTGTGGAGGCAGCAGACAGGTACCGGCTGGCCAAGCGGAACGCGGCTTCAGTGGTCACTGAGGCAAAAACTCGGACATGGGAGGAGTTCGTTTGAGGCCATGGAAAATGACTTCCGGATGGCTTTGAGGAAATTCTGGTCCACCATCAGGGGTCTCAGGAGAGGAAAGCAGTTCACCATTAACACTGTGTATAATGGAGATGGTGTGCTGCTGACTTCGACTCGGGACGTCGTGAGTCGGTGGGGGGAATACTTCGAAGATCTCAATTGCACCAACACGTCTTCCTTTGAGGAAGCAGTCTGGCGACTCTGAGGTGGGCTTTCCTATCTCCGGGGCCAAAGTCACTGAGGTGGTTGGAAATCTCCTCGGTGGCAGTGTCACGCCGCCACCGGCGTGACGGCCCATGCTTTTATCTTTGTGTTCATGTTTCCTGTATTACTTTGAAAATCCTAACTCTCCTATCACCCTAGGTCACTTACCCTTCCTGCCGCTCCATAATCACCGGTCCCCGCCCATGATTATGAACACCTGCCACCAATCAAGACAGACAATAAAAGCCACCTGCATTCTCCCCTCCGTTGCCGAAGTGTCACAGTCAGTGCATGGAAGCGTCCCACAGTCCTCGAGTCCTTGTTCCCGTTGCCTTGTTGTTTTGCCTTATTTTCGTGCCTTGTCCTCCCCAGCGGAGCGCCCTTAGTTACCCCTTGTGCCTTGAGCCTTTTTTCCTCCCTAGCGGAGCGCCTTTTGTTGTCCCCTGTACCTTTTGCCTGTTTTTTCCTCCCCAGTGGAGCGTTTTTAGTTCTCCACTTTTTGATTCCCCTTTCTCCTCTCAGGTTGAGAGGAGACAGCTGTTGGCCGGAAATAAACCTGTTGCCTTTGTGGCCTACCTTTATCCTGCGTCTGAGTCCTACCTTTCCTCGTCGTGTCAGGCAGGGCCCCGGGGGTGGATGAGATCCACCCGTAGTTCCTAAAGACTCTGGATGTTGTGGGGCTGTCGTGGTTGACACGCCTCTAACGCTCCTTGGTAAATAATTTGGAACGCTATTGCTCAAGATTTATTTATTTTTTGCATTTTTATATATTTTAGTTTGGTTTTAAGGTATTTACAAAGACAAAGGGCAAGGTTAAAATGTTAATTTAAAGATGCCGGGAGAATTTGTCGGCTGCGTGACGTCACTCTCGTGGATTTTGACAGCACACACGTATTATTATTTTTTTCACTCACTCACTCACAGAAGCTAACGTGTGAATGAGTGAGTGAAAAAAAAATCCGTGTGTGCTTTCAAATTGCCGCAGGAGTGACGTCACACAGCCGACAATTTCGCCCGGCCCCGTTTGCAACACGCCAAACCCCGCTCTGCGATTGGCTGCAGGGGTGTAAACACTGTCTTTCCACAGAAACGTCCCGCTGTTTACAAACTAAACACAAAATTACAAAATACAGGCTGGGGCGGTGGGGGTTTATAGGACAAAATCACCCCCAGAAATTAAGAGAAGCCCAGATCTGTAAATTGACAAGTAGTTTGTTTGTTGAAATCCTGCATTTAAAAAGTGCATTTTCCTGAGTGAAACCGGCAGACTGGGCCTTTAAACTCATAACATTTGGTGGTTAAATCTCATCCCTGATAATAAACATTCAGTTTACCTCAAAATGCTTGTTCAACTTTGATGGCGAATTTTTAAACTGCACATTCACCACAAAAAAATGGAACTCATTTTTTTTTTTTTTTTTAATAAATCAAATTTAAACGGGCATTTAAACTTTACAATTATATCGGGATCAAAATACTGAAAAAGGGAATGAGACTTTCGATTCCAACTGCAGAAAAAATGGCGACATCTGCCGATGACTTGACAAATAAATGTTGCATTATATATATATCAATAATATATCAGATACTGTATCACCTTCCCATGGACTCACCACCGGTGGGAGGGGCCAAAGAGGTCGGGTGCAGTGGAGGCTGGGTGGCAGCCATGGGAGGAGACCTTGGCGGACCGACCCCCAGCTGCAGAAGCTGGCTCTTGGGACATGGAATGTCACCTCTCTGGCAGGGAAGGAGCCTGAGCTGGTGTGTGAGGCAGAGAAGTTCCAACGAGACATAGTCAGACTCTCCTCCACACACGGCTTGGGCTCTGGTACCAGTCCTGTCAAGAGGGGATGGACTCTCTCCCACTCTTGGAGTTGCCCACAGTGAGAGGCACAGAGCAGTTGTGGGCATTCTTATTGGCCCCCGGCTCAGCACCAGTACGTTGGGGTACACCCCGGTAGATGAGAGGGTAGCCTGCCTCCGCCTTCAGGTGGGGTGACGGGTCCTGACTGTTGTTTGTGCATATGCACCAAACAGCAGTTCAGAGTACCCACCCTTTTTGGAGTCCCTGGAGGGTGTGCTGGAGAGTGCTTCCCCGGGGACTTCAATGCTCATGTGGGCAATGACAGTGAGACATGGAGGGACGTGATTTTGAGGAACAGCCCTCCCGGTCAGAACCCGAGTGGTGTTTTGCGATTGGACTTCTGTGCTCATCACGGATTGTCCATAACGAACACCATGTTCAAGCATAGGGATGTCCATATGTGTACTTGGCACCAGGACACCCTCGGCTAGGAGTTCCATGATCGACTTGGTAGTCGTGTCATTGGATTTGTGGCCGCATGTTTTGGACACTCAGGTGAAGAGAAGGGCGGAGCTGTCAACATATCACCACCTGGTAGTGTGTTGGCTCCAAGGGTGGGGGAAGATGCCGGTCCCACCTGGCGGACCCAAACGTATTGTGAGGGTTTGCTGGGAACGTCTGGCGGAATCCCCTGTCAGAAAGAGTTTCTCCCTCTGGCAGAACTTCTCCCTTGTCCCGGGGGAGGAGAGGGTTCCGAGGGGGCTATGTTCCGCGCCTCCATTGTTGAGGCAGCCGATCGGAGCTGCGGCCATAAGGTAGTCGGTGCCTCTCACAGCGACAATCCTCGAACCACCAGCAGTAAGGCATGCCGGCAAGCTGAAGAAGGAGTCCTATCGGGCCTTTTGGCCTGTAGTACTGCAGAGGCAGCAGACAGTTACCGACTGGCCAAGCGGAACGCGGCTTCGGCGGTTGCTGAGGCAAAAACTCGGACATGGGAGGAGTTCGTTTGAGGCCATGGAAAATGACTTCTGGACGGCTTTGAGGAAATTCTGGTCCACCATCCGGCGTCTCATGAGAGGAAAGCAGTTCACTATTAACACTGTGTATAATGGAGATGGTGTACTGCTGACTTCAACTCGGGACGTCGTGAGTCGGTGGGGGGAATACTTCGAAGATCTCAATTGCACCAACATGTCTTCCTTTGAGGAAGCAGTCTGGCGAATCTGAGGTGGGCTCTCCTATCTCTTGTCACGTTTCAGTTGGTTTGGGTTTTTGTTTTATTTTGGTGAGTGTTGGTTGTCTGGTGTTCCTGTCTTCTTCCCCAGTCTCGTTATGGTTTACCTGGTCCACCTGCTTGTGTCTTCCCTTCCTGGTGTGTATTGCTGATTGGTTCCCCCTCCCTGCTGTGTCTCCCAGGTGTGTCCTGTTATTGTCATTAGTGTTTGTATAAGGGAGTGGTGTTTGTCCCACACGGGTGTGGGAGCATTGTTTGATGTTTGATGTTTGCTGGTTGAATGTCTGCATGTCTGGTCACCGTGGTGTCTTTATTACCAAGTCTACCAAGTCCTTATGGCCAAGTCTACCAAGTCTGTTATTGCCAAGTTCAAGTCTTCTACGCCAAGTCTTCCCTGCTAAGTCTTCCACGCCAAGTCTTCCACGCCAAGTCTGCCACGCCAAGTCTGCCACGCCAAGTCTTCCAAGTCTGCCACGCCAAGTCTTCCAAGTCTGCCACGCCAAGTCTTCCAAGTCAGCCACACCAAGTCTCTGCCTCACACCATGGCAAGTCTCTGCCATGATCTGTGTCCACGTCCAGCCCAGAGTCCTTCCCTTCAGTCTCGTCCAGTCCTTCCCCGTCATAGTCAATAAAGTTCCTTACATCCTTCTTCCACTTGCTCTTCCTGCCTGTTTCCTCCACTTTTGGGTCCATCCATACCCCATACGTAACATCTCTGGGTTCAAAGTCACTGAGGTGGTTGGAAATCTCCTCGGTGGCAGGGCCCTGAGGGTGGATGAGATCCGCCCGTAGTTCCTAAAGACTCTGGATGTTGTGGGGCTGTCGTGGTTGACACGCCTCTAACGCTCCTTGGTAAATAAATTACAACACTATTGCTCAAGATTTATTTATATTTTGCATTTTTATATATTTTAGTTTGGTTTTAAGGTATTTACAAAGAAAAAGGGCAAGGTTAAAATGTTAATTTAAAGATGCCGGGAGAATTTGTCGGCTGCGTGACGTCACTCTCGTGGACTTTGACAGCACGCACGTATTGTTTTTTTTTTTTTCACTCACTCACTCACAGAAGCTAACGTGTGAATGAGTGAGTAAAAAAAAAAATCCATGTGTGTTTTCAAATTGCCGTGGGAGTGACGTCACGCAGCTGACAATTTCGCCCGGCCCCGTTTGCGACACCCCCCCCGACACAATTATATCGGGAACAAAATACTGAAAAAAGGGAATGAGACTTTCGATTCCAACCGCAGCAAAAATGGCGACATCTGCCGATGACTTGATGACAATGCTTACTCTGAAGCCCCCGGACAGTTTCCAGCAGCCAATCATAGCGCAGCGGGGGCGTGTCCTGCCTGACTTCCGCCGCACGTCTACGTTCGTTTCTTCACGTGCTCACTGCCGTGGCCGGCGGCCACATCGCGTTTCATCAGACGTCCTCTGCTAATTCATTCTTTCTTATTTGGTGTTGGACTGAACACACAGGACTCCCATCACCATTTTGAAGGTCTGCGACACCGTTTATTAAATGTCGGCGTGTGTTTAAACTCTTCTCGGTGCGCGTTGATGCTTCTCGGCCAAGTTAGCTTAGCTTAGCTTAGCTTAGCTTAGTTTAGCTCGCTAGCCGCTAACAAAGAGAAGCACATAACACGTGGTCAGGAAGAGACCAAGTGTGACTTTGTTGGCATTATTGTGCCAAAATGTCGGCGAGAACGACACCAAAGGACGAGGAGGAACATTTTGGAGTCAAAGAAGAGAACGAGCAACATTTTCAACTGCTGGACGATGTTTGCGAGCAGACTCGAATTGTGCTACACAAAACAGGTTTGTACACTTCTTATTACTCTCCCTTGCTTAGCACTACTATATAGCGTTAAAAAAAATCACTGCAGTCCTCATTATTGTACACAGTAATTCAATTCAACTTTATTTTAAAGAGTGAAATAAATTGATTTGATTGGTTGATTCCGGACAGAGGCCGATTATACAGTCATGCCAATGTATCTGACAAGACGTGTGCGATTTTAAGAAAATTTAGGTGAACAATAAGACGGTGGTACAATACTACAAATTAATTTTTTTTGTCGGTATACTTTTTTTTTTTTTTATTTTTTTTTTTTTTTTTTTTTTACAAAACAGTCACAGTTTTGTCATGATTACTGCATTATTATATTCAACTGCTGTTGCAACCAGTGTTAATTTTGACAAGAAATTTTAATTTAGTTTTAGTTAGTCTTTTGACTAAAATTAACAAGTTTCAATCATAATTTAGTCTTCTGATTGTATTTTAGTTTTGATCCAATTTTAGTCGACTAAATTCACAGTTTAGTCTGTTTTCCTTCAGCATACGTTTAAACTTTTATGCAGAATATTATAGCACCCCTATTTGTGACTGTAGTTTAACACGCAAGACACATTTCATACAATGGTGTCTTTCTTGTTTCAATGAATCATGTTCAACTGACAATATTGTAACTTTTCAACTGAATAAGAAAAAGTGCATAATTTAAATTGCTTGAGATTAATTTTACAGCTGCACAATTTATGTTTATGTACAGCACTTTGTATACAGCAATGCCTGTTCTTAGAGCGCTTTATAAATAAAGTTGAGTTAAAGTGCAGTGAACACAACATTTTTCTGAGTGGTTCTTTTCTCATTCATTCTGATTGGATTGTGTGAATTTTCACGACTGTGTTGTTTTCATTTTCATTTTAGTCATTGACGGAATTGTCAGTCAATTTTAATCATAGTTATTGTCTGAATGAATGGCTTCTATTTTAGTTTTCATTTCATTTTCGTCAGGAAAAACAGTCACGAAAATTATGATGTCAATTCTTCGTCGACAAAAATATCACTGGTTGCAACTGCAGCATTCACGAAGACGGGAGTCAATGACAATCGATTCCGTTTTGCAAATCAGTGCCGAGTTCATATGGGCATATATGCGAACTGCGCACAAGACGACACGTGAAAATGGAATGAAGCGGTTGCGCTTAATTAAGGTAAATTAATGAGTGAATTAATTAATGGAGGAAAGATTGAGGACTGGAGTAAGGCTCACTTCCTGTTGAAATTGGACTACTTCCTATTGGTAGGTCACTTCCTGTTGAAATCGGGCCACTTCCTGTTGTTTCTAAGTCACTTCCGATTCACTTCCTATTGAAATCAGGTCACTTCCGGGTCACTTCCTGTTGAAAACAAGTCAGTTCCTGTTGATTTCAGGTCACTTCCTATTGAAATCAGGTCACTTTCTGTTGAAATTGTGTCACTTCCTGTTGATTTAAAGCCACTTCTGAGTCACTTCCTGTTCATTTTATGCCATTTCCAGGTCACTTCCTATTGAAATCAGGTCACTTCCTGTTGAAATCGTGTTGCTTCCTGTTGATTTTATGCCACTTCTGGGTCACTTTCTGTTGATTTTAGGCCATTTACGGGTCACTTCCTGTTGAAATCAGGTCACTTCCTGTTGATTTTTGGCCATTTCTGGGTCACTTCCTGTTCAAATCAACAGGTCACTTCCTATTGAAATCAGGTCACTTCTGGGTCACTTCCTGTTGAAAACAAGTCAGTTCCTGTTGATTTCAGGTCACTTCCGGGTCATTCCTGTTGAAAACAAGCCACTTCCTGTTGAAATCGGGTTATTTCCTGTTGAAATCAGGTCACTTCCTATTCAAGCCGGGGCATTTCCCGGCGAGAATCCCTGGTGTACCAAATCAATTGGCAAAGATGGCCGCCACCCCGAGTGAGACTCTTGGACGTAACTTAATCAATTGGCCAAGATGGCTGCCGCTGAGGGCAGGCGTAGGGTACAAAATAGGAAATTGTGATTAAGGCGTGAATTTTGGAACTCAAAAAGGAGAATTGGTGGACTACATTGAAGTTGGAATGTAGTGAATTGGATGAAGAATGTGGAAGTAAATGTGAAATGTAGAATTAGGGAGAGGTAGGGTACAAAATGGGGAATTGTCTTAAGGCGTTAATTTTGTAAGTGAAAAAGAAGAGCTCATGGCGTGAATTGGTGGAATATATTGAAGTTGGAACAAAGTGAATCGGATGAAAATTGTGGAAGTAAATGTGAAATGTAGAATCTCCCATTATGAATACATTGGAAAAAACGTGTACGAAATCGGGAATTGCGAGTAAGGCGTGAATTTTGGAACAGGAAAAGAGCTCGTGGTATGATTTGGTGGAATATATTGAAGTTGGTACAAAGTGAATCGGATGAAAAATGTGGAAGTAAATGTAGAATCTCCCATTAAGAATGCATGAGGAAAAATTGGGTACAAAATCGGGAATTGTGGGTAAGGCGTGAATATTTGGAATATGTTTAAATTGAAAGATGAGAATGGGATGAATCATGTGGAAGTAGGGGTCTTCCAGCCTAACTATGGTTACAAATAGGTGTTTTAATTTTCTATGTAAAAGTTGAAATGTATGCGGATGGACAATATCAACTCAACTCAATTTAGTCGACTTGAATCAATCGAGAGAGATTAAAATGGTTTTAGATTTGACCTTATATCGGCTGTCAGATTTTTAACAAGGCCAATACTTTTTTTCCTTTTTCTTTTTGTTTTTTGGATGGGCCAATCCGAGTGTGCGGTGGCCCCAAGTCGAGGTGCACTGTAGAAACAATAATGCACATCATCTCACGCTTGAAATTTGACTTGACCAACCCAAATGTGTGTTTGTCTTCTTGTGTCCTGCAGACGTCGCTGAGAAATATCTTAGATTAGAGACGGTAATCTCGACAATTATTCATAGTGATCAAACAGGTTTTATTAAAGGTCGTCATTCTACTAATAATATTAGGAGACTCTTTAACTTGATTAGTATGTCACAGCGGTATGATAAAAAGGCAGTTGTTATTTCGCTGGATGCAGAAAAAGCATTCGATAAAGTTAACTGGTCCTTCCTCTTTGCTGTCTTAAATAAATTCGGCTTCGGGGAGTCATTCATTCAATGGGTCTCAATATTATATGATTCTCCTAAAGCTACAGTTACTACTAATGGGATTACGTCACACAGTTTTACTTTACAAAGGGGAACAAGACAAGGGTGCCCAATTTCTCCTTTATTATTTGCTATATTTATTGAGCCGCTTGCATTAGCTATACGTCAGGATAGACGGATCCAAGGAATCCACTCCGGGACAATAGAACATAAAATTAATCTATATGCCGATGATATATTACTCTATTTAGAAGAACCTGCTATCTCGCTAGTGGAAGCATTTAAATTAATAACTAAATTCTCTCACTTATCAGATTACTCTATTAACTGGACAAAATCAACATTATTACCTATTACAGAAAATTCATGGAATCCTACAAGTCAGGATCCACACTACTCCTTTCCTACAGGTAATTTAAAATACTTAGGTGTTAAAATTTCACCTAAGTTAACTGAATTAACTTCTTTAAATTTCCACCATTATTGGATAGTATCCGTAGTGACCTGGAGCGCTGGAATAATCTTCCGATCTCTTTAATAGGACGGATAGCTACTATAAAAATGAAAGTTTTACCAAAGATTAATTATTTATTTTCAATGATTCCATTTAAACCTACGTCTAACTGGTTCCAATCGCTGGACTCTGCTATCATAAAATTCTATTGGAATAAAAAAAAAGCCAAAATTAGTCTATCTACTCTTCAGGAAAGTAAATCTAAAGGAGGTTTAGAGGCACCAAACTTTATGTACTATTATTTAGCTAATCAACTACAATATCTTGTGCTATGGACACAACCCAACAGAGATACTAACTGTTGGTTGGAATTGGAGCAGAAGGATTGTAATAATCTTCGACTGTCAGATTTACTCTTTATTACAAAATCAATAAGACGACATAATTGTTTTAAAAACCCAATGATAGCCGCCACCCTGACTGCCTGGTGGAAGGCATTAGAAATTACAAACTCCCAATTGGCGCCCTGTGGGCTCTCTCCCATTTGGCATAACCCCGACTTTCAACTTGATAATCAGTCGTTCCATTTAAGCCTATGGGAGCAGAAAGGAATTACACACCTTCATCATCTTTTCTCAGATAATAAGTTTATATCGTATACAAACTTGGTCCAGAAATATGAAATAAAAAAGGGAAATTTCTTACATTATCTGCAAGTTAAAAATATGGTTAAGAAACAAATCCCAACACTTCAGGATACGCTCCAACTGCCTGTCTTAGCTAAAGATATTATAAAGCTTTCTCCAACAACAATAAAGAAAATATCAAAAATATATAAGTTATTTTTATACACAAATAAAACGTATTTACCGACTTTAAAATGGGAAAAAGACTTGTCTATAGTTCCGGAACCAGACTTTTGGACCCAAATCTGTGAAAATGTATTTAAAATGACCAAACAGACAAATTTGCAACTTATCCAATATAAGATACTTCATAGAACATATATTACACAATATATGATGAAAAAAATGGGACTCTCTGACTCCGACATTTGTCTCCAGTGCTCACAAAACACTGCCGATACTTATCTTCATGCTTTATGGTCATGTACTCCAGTGCTGCATTTCTGGACTAAAATCTTGGAAAAGCTCGCTGATATATTAAACTGTAGGCTTCCTGTATCTCCAAGATTGTGTTTACTAGGTGACTTAACAATAACTGAGCTACCATGTAAACAATCTCAATCTATATTTATAGCCCTTACTATTGCTAAAAAAATAATCCTTGTCAATTGGAAAAATAAACAATCTCTAAATATCGACCACTGGTTAAACTTACTAATAAATTATATCTCAATGGAAAAAATCTCTGCCTTAAATAAAAATCAAGTATCAAGATTTAAACAAATATGGTCTATGTACATAGAATATTTAAATCTCAATTTGGCAACTTAATCCTGCCAAGATTCTGCCTGTTAACGAGAGCCACCACATCGTTACAACTTCTGTTTTCGCTGCTTCTGTATTTGGTATTTTGTATCTGATTGTTTTTATTTTTATATAGTCAGGAACCTAGTTGCTGCTAGTGGGCTCGAGCATACCACACTATACGACACTATACTCAATAACTCCTTAAGATCTATTTCTAGTGGGCACTAAGCATCAACACTTGGTGTTACTGCATGCTAATTAGTCAACTTTCTTGACGCCGTCCCCTGTGGTCGGGCGGGGGTGGTTCTGCCCCCCCCCCCGTTGTCTGCTCGGTGGCGGTTGCGTCTTGGCCGCTCCCTGGGCCCCCTGTGGGGTGCGGTGTTGGGGTGCTTCCCCTGGTGCCCGGGGCGGTGCCGTCCCGGCGCGGTCCGCTGCTCCGTGCCCGGCGGCGCGGTTCGGGGTGGGTGGGCCTCCGGTGTGCCCCGTGGTTCCCTCTCCCCTCCCCCTTCCTCCCCCCCGTCGCCTCCTCCTCTGCCTCCCGGTCCCTTCCCCCCCCCCCCCCCCCCCCCGCCTCCTGCCCTGCAGCCCGGGGCTCCCTCCCCGGCCCGGGCGTCGGGCGTCGGGCTCCGGGGGCCGGGCGAGGGTTTGGGGCCTGCCCCACTCCGGTATAACTCCTGGCGCCCCGGGCGGGCTCCGGTGGCCGGTGGGCTGTCCGGTAGCCCTGCTGCGCTGGCTGTCCGCCCATTGTGGTGCCGGGTGGATGAGGTGGGGGTGGTGGTGCTGGGGGGCGGGCGTGCCACCTACACCCGCCGGGTTGGGTGAGGCCCCGCTGGTCGCTCCTCTTACTCACTTCACTAGCTTGCACTATACACTTTGTAAATATACACATAGGGCACACAACACATTTCTTGGTGGGGTGGGGAAGGGTGGAAACACCGTCTTCACCCTTCAACTCCCCTCCAATTTTAATGCACCTCACGTCCAAGGGGAGGGGTGAGTTGGGGCGGGGAGCCATCAGAGGGGATGGACTGCAGTGCCTGGCAGCGCTGTGGTCCCCCCCATTTGTGTCCCTGCCCCACCACTTTGTCCCTCCATTCCCTTTTTTAATGCACCACACATATACATATTCATTTTTTTGGGGGAGATACGGGTGTGTCGGAGTAGGGGAAATTTTTTTCCCTCTGCTCCGACTCACCTGCTCCCAATTTTAATGCACCACACGCACACACTTGTATATACACTGGGTGGGGCCACATTCACGGTGTAAGGGTAGAGCTCGCCAGCCGGCGAGCTGGCGGACTCAGTAACAGGGTTAGGTGTCACTAGTACTCTGGCGTGACGACCGGGGCCTCTCCCCACCGGGCTCGGTGTTCTGGTGTTCCGCCTTCTCCCCTGGTGCTTCCTCCTCTGCTGCCCGGTGCCGGTTTCCGGGGGGGGGTGGGGGGTTCTCGCGGGGGGCCGGGTTCACGGGGGGGGCGGCTTGTTTGGGGGGGGGTGGAGGTATGGGTGGGTGGGGGGTTGGGTGCTGGGGGTCGGGGTGTGTTCGGGGGTTTGGGGGTCGGGGGTGGTGGGGCCTGGGTCGTGGTGGATGGCGGGTTTGGGTGGGGTGTGGGGGGATGGGGGCTGGGGACCGGTGGGGCGCTGTGGGGGCCCGCTGGGCCTCGTTCTGCGGCCTTGGGCTCGGGGGTGTGGGCCGGGGCTGGGGCGGGGGTGTTCCGGGTGTCTGGGTCGGCTCGCCGACCGGTGTCCGCTCGGGTGGCTTGGGGGTGGCCTTGGTGCTGCCGCGGCCTGGGGATTCCGGGGGGGGGGGAGTGCTCGCTTTGCTGGACCGCGGTTGACGGCTTCTTTCTTTGGTGGTGGTCCTTATGCATGCCAGATCCGTCGCACCAGCATCTACTGAAACTCAACAGAAGTACCCTCTCCCTCCCACAGCCCCTTGAATCAGTTGGTGCTGGTGTCTGTGGTTCTCACTTTGCTTTATCTATCCTTCCCTCCTTCCTCTCTTTAGTTTTTCCTCTGGTCACTTGAGATCTTAATTTATTAGAAGTATGAGGTTTCTGGGGTTGGCATAAGACTCTGGTTTTGTAACCACGCAGGAGGGGTCTTGTTGGTGCTGGACTTCACCTTGATGGATTGGATGTACTGGCTTCTATGGATCTCACTCTGCCTTATCGATCCTTCCCTCCTTCCTCTCTTTAGTTTTTCCTCTGGGCTCTTGAGATCTCGCTAAATTTGCTGGAATTTAGAGGCTTCCGGGGTTGGCGTAAGACTTTGATTTTGTAATCATGGGGAAGGCAGGAAGTGTTTGGTCGGTGCTGGATTTCACTTTGATTTACCTTTCTTTTCTCTTTATTTCTTTTTTTTTTTCTGACCTTTTCTCTGGTCTCCTGACCATTTAAACCTCACGACTCTGGCAAGATTCTGAAGTACCTGGTTAAGGCGAAGGGTAATGGGATATTTATAAGGTTTTAGGTGAATGAATGAGTATAAATTTATACGTATTTGCACGCACGCACACGCACGCACACGCACGCACGCAAACGCACACACGCAAACGCACGCACGCAAACGCACGCACGCACGCACGCACACATACACACAAAAAAAATAAAAAATAAAATAAAAAAATAATGCGCATCATCTCACGCTTGAAATTTGACTTGACCAACCCAAATGTGTGTTTGTGTTCTTGTGTCCTGCAGACGTCGCTGAGAAATATCTTCGTCCTGACCAAGAGGACATGAAGCCTCCGAATGTTAAAGAGGAGGCAGAACATCCTTACATCGAAGAGGAAGAAAAGCCCGTTCGTGTCAAAGAGGAGGAGGTTGAGGATGACGTCACCAAGTCACCAATGACCTTCGCCCCTTTAAAGAGTGAAGATGAAGTCAAGGGTGAGAGTGAGGAGGGCAGAGGGGCGGAGCCTCCAAACAGGATCTTAAATCCTCAAAACATGATTCCAGAAAGTGATGCAGACCACTGGGGACCATCAAAAATAAAAAGTGATGACATAAGGTCCCTTTCTTCTCATGATGATGATGATGATGATGATGATAATCTGGATGGTAATGATGAACGCGCTGATGGTGACAGGTCGTGTCACACTGACGACAAATCCTGCAAATGTTCTCACTGTGGGAAAACATTGAGTTCAAAAGGAAGTTTGAAAATTCACTTGAGAAGACACACTGGGGAAAAACCTTTTTCTTGTTTAGATTGTGGCAAAAGCTTCTTTCGGAAGTCACATTTAACAACACACACAAGAAGACACACTGGGGAAAAACCTTTTTCTTGTTTAGATTGTGGCAAAAGCTTCTCTCAGAAGTCAGCTTTAACAACACATACAAGAAGACACACTGGGGAAAAACCTTTTTCTTGTTTAGATTGTGGCAAAAGCTTCTCTCAGAAGTCAAATTTAACAAAACATTCAAGAACACACACTGGGGAAAAACCTTTTTCTTGTTTAGATTGTGGCAAAAGCTTCTCTTGGAAGTCAGCTTTAACAAAACATACAAGAAGACACACTAGGGAAAAACCTTTTTCTTGTTTAGATTGTGGCAAAAGCTTCTCTGACAAGTCAGATTTTAAAAAACATACAAAAAGACACACTGGGGAAAAACCTTTTTCTTGTTTGGATTGTGGCAAAAGCTTCTTTTGGAAGTCAAATTTAACAAACCATACAAGAAGACACACTGGCGAGAAACCTTTTTCTTGCTCCCATTGTGGTAAAAGCTTCTCTTCAAAGTCACATTTAACCAGACATATAAGAAGCCACACTGGCGAGAAACCTTTTTCTTGCTCAGATTGTGGCAAAAGCTTCTCTGACAAGTCAGATTTTAAAAAACATACAAAAAGACACACTGGGGAAAAACCTTTTGGTTGTACACACTGTGGCAAAAGGTTCGATCTGAAGTCAAATTTAAAAATACACACAAAAACACACACTGGGATAAAACCCTTTTCTTGTTTAGATTGTGGCAAATGCTTTTTTTGGAAGTCACATTTAACATTACATTCAAGAACACACACTGGGGAAAAACCTTTTTCTTGCTCAGATTGTGGCAAAAGCTTCTCTAACAAGTCAGATTTAACAACACATACAAGAAGACACACTGGGGAAAAACCTTTTTCTTGTTTAGATTGTGGCAAAAGCTTCTCTTGGAAGTCAGATTTAACAACACATACAAGAAGACACACTGGGGAAAAACCTTTTTCTTGTTTAGATTGTGGCAAAAGCTTCTCTCGGGGGTCAGCTTTAACAAGGCATAAAAGAAGACACACTGGGGAAAAACCTTTTTCTTGTTTAGATTGTGGCAAAAGCTTCTCTCGGAAGTCAACTTTAACAACACATACAAGAAGACACACTGGGGAAAAACCTTTTGGTTGTACACACTGTGGCAAAAGGTTCTCTGACAAGTCAAATTTAAAAATACACACAAAAACACACACTGGGATAAAACCCTTTTCTTGTTTAGATTGTGGCAAAAGCTTTTTTCAGAAGTCGCATTTAACATTACATTCAAGAACACACACTGGGGAAAAACCTTTTTCTTGCTCAGATTGTGGCAAAAGCTTCTCTGACAAGTCAGTTTTAACAGCACAGACAAGAATCCATAGTGGAGAGAAACCTTTTTCTTGCTCAGCCTGTGGCAAAAGCTTCCCTGCCAAGCCTGAATTAAGAAGCCACATAAGAACACACACACGGGACAGAAACCATATTCATGCACAAAATGTGTGAAAAGCTTCGCTTCCACCAATTCTTTAACAGCCAAATGCAAAAACACACACTGGAGAGAAACCATATTCCTGCTCAGATTGTGGAAAAAGCTTCTCTTCCATGTCAAATTTAAGAAAGCACACAAGAATACATGGTGGGAAGTCGGGGTGTGAATTGCCTCGTACCTGACGATTCGATTCGTATCACGATTCATAGGTCACAATTCGATTCGATACCGATTAATCCCGATACGGTTTTGTTTGTCGATTGCTGCGATTTTTTTTTTTAACTCAAATTTAGAAAATACTAATCAGTAATCTTGTACACTGTAAGATTTGTATGAAAATGTATTATTTATAGGCGGCACGGTGAGCGAGTGGTTAGCACGTCCGCCTCCCAGTTCTGAGGACTCTGGTTCGAGTCCGGGCTCCGGCCTTGCTTTGTGGAGTTTGCATGTTCTCCCCGTGCTCATGTGGGTCTTCTCCGGGTACTCCGGTCTCCTCCCACTTTCCAAAGACATGCATGGCAAGTTAATTGGACGTTCCGAATTGTCCCTCGGTGTGCTTGTGAGTGTGGATGGTTGTTCGTCTCTGTGTGCCCTGCGATTGGCTGGCAACCAGTCCAGGGTGCCCCCCGCCTTCTGCCCAGAGCCAGCTGAGATAGGCGCCAGCACCCCCCGCGACCCTTGTGAGGAATAAGTGGTCAAGAAAATGGATGGATGTATTATTTATCTGAAACTTCAACCTTATAACTCTGAGCCACTTAGTAAACATTTTTCCATGTTTACGGTGTGAACTCTAACTATAAGACGTTTTGTTGAATATTTTCCCATCAAAAATTGATATTTAAAAATCAATTCTGCCACCTATTGAATCAATTCGAGAATTGCGTCCTGTAATATCGCGATATATTGCCGAATCGATTTTTTTTTTAACACCCCTAGTGGGAAGGAACCATTCAGTTGCAGTGTTTGTGCTAAAAGATTCTCTTGTAAAAAGCTTGCTGAGAGACACGAGTGTGCTGGTGAGAATGGCAGCCATCTTTGAAGCTTCAAAAAATGAAGGGAAGTGAGACTGGTGTGCTGTAAAAGTGTCAGTGCATCTTAAAAGTGTAAATGTGATGCTTTCAAAACTACTCAACCTGTAAATATTAAATCTTTGCTGTTAATGTGTTTAAATGTCAATGTATGTTTTTTTTTTTTGTACGTAATTTAGGAAGTTATTTTTGTTTGCTTCTGAATGTTGTTAATGGTTGTTTGTTGATGTTTGTACGTGTTGTGTATTTGCTTGTGTAAAGCACATTGATTTGCCTTGTGTATGAAATAGAAATAAAGCCACCTTGCAATTTTCCCCAAATAAGCGTCGACAATACGTTCAGACACACAAAGCCATCTGCGATTAAAAATTTTTGTTGAACAGTGTTATCACTGAAATGATTGACGCAAATGTCCTACTCTTTGTTGCTAACTCAACCACCACAGCTCCGTGCTAGCTAACACGCCATATGCTAGTGCATTTTGCACATTTTATCTTTCTATGTAACAATTTGGACATGATTAGCATACAATATTCAGATGACATCAGAACAAAATTGTGTCCATACCTGGTTTTGATTCTTTCATTTTGCATGTAGTAATATAATTTCTGTTCATGTGGCACTTTTGCCTCTGCAGGCAGATTGTTCTTGTCGTCAAACAACCTTTCATCACATTTTGAAATCAAAATACAAATCAAATGGAGTAGATGCCACCTGGACTTCTGGGCTTCACACACCAGCTCCGTTTCCGGCCACTGCTGCGACTCACAGGCGGCGTTCCGACAAAAATGATCACATTAAGAGAAGCGACAGTACAATGCAATTGCATTTGTACTTCTGAGTGTGGCGCTGATGAGATGATGCTCCCCCTGGTGGGAAGTGTGTGGCAATACCTTACATCCCTAGCCAATCAGCATTAGTGCCCTCCCTACAAATAAGGAGTCAGTTGGTACCTGCCCTCAACTTACTCCTTGGCTCTGAGGTCCGCCTCCTTGACTTCAATGGCTTGTCATCATCAGTCATCACGAACATTTTACCTTCATTGGAAGGTAAGTGTTGCGTCAAAATTTTGCTGAAGGAAAGTGTGAGAGCCACAGATGAGAAAAACTGGCCAAAAGTCATTTGTATTACTTGCAGTACAAATAAATATTGTACATATCAATAATATATCATCAGATACTGTACCAAACATTTACTACTAACTAAGACCAGTAATTAAACTCATAACATTTGGTGGTTTAAATCTAATCCCAGATAAACTTTCAGTTTACCTCAAAATGCCTGTTCAACTTTCATGGCGAATTTTTAAACTGCACATCCACTTCAATAAACTGGTGCCATTTAAAACTTTATACAATTATATCGGGAACAAAACGTTGAAAAAGGGAATGAAACTTTCGAACTGCAGCAAGCAAAAAAAAAAATTAAAAAAAATGGCGGCATCTGTCGATGCCTTGATGACAATGCTTGCTTTGAAGCCTCCGCCCAGTTTCCAGCAGACAATCATAAGGCAGCGGGGGCGTGTCCTGCCTGACTTAACTTCCGCCGCACTTCCGCAGGTCTTCTGTACTGTGTGTGCTGTCGGCTATCCAGCTCAGTGCTCTCAGTCTAGTTAGCTTAGCTTAGCTTAGCTTAGTTTAGCTTAGCTTAGCTTAGCTTAGTTTAGCTTAGTTTATCTTAGTTTAGCTTAGCTCGCTAGCCGCTAACAAAGAGAAGCACATAACACGTGGTCAGGAAGAGACCAAGTGTGACTTTGTTGGCATTATTGTGCCAAAATGTCGGCGAGAACGACACCAAAGGACGAGGAGGAACATTTTGGAGTCAAAGAAGAGAACGAGCAACATTTTCAACCGCTGGACGATGTTTGCGAGCAGCCTCGAATTGTGCTACACACAGCAGGTTTGTACACTTGTTATTACTCTCCCTTTCTGAAGCACAACTATAAATACTATAAAGCGTGAAGAAATTTCAGCGCTGTTCAATTCAACTTTATTCCGGACAGGGGACGGTTATCCAGTCATCAGACAGTCATACCAATGTCTGTAACAGACGTGTGCGATTTGAAGAACACTTTAAGGTCCAGGATATTATTGTATTAAAACGGTGTTTCCCCACATGCATTTTTTTTACAATATTACCACATTAATCTTTTTGTCATGATTACTGCATTATTACATTCAACTGCTGTTGCAACCACTGTTCATTTTGACAAGAAATTTCAATTTAGTTTGTCTTTTGACCAAAATGTATCAAAGTTGTAGTCATAATTTAGTCCTCTGATTGTATTTTAGTATTAATCCAATTTTAGTATTTTCCTTCACCATACATATCAACGTTTAAGCAGAAAATTATAACACACCTATTTGTAACTGTCGTTTAACACGCAAGACACATTTCACACAATGGTGTCTTTATTGTTTCAATGAAACGTGTTTAACTGACAATAATATGACTTAGTTTTCACCTGAATAAAAAAAAAGTGCATAATTAAATTGCTTGAGATTAATCTTACAGCTGCGCAATGAATGTAACCATGTTTGAACATTGAACAAAGTGCAGTGAACACTGAACAGTTTCTGAGTGGTTCTTTTCTCCAACTCGCGTTTCATTCATTCTGATTGGATTGTGTGAATTTTCGTCACTGTGTTGTTTTCATTATCGTTTTAGTTATTGACAAAATTGTCAGTCGATTTTAGTTATAGTTATCGTCTCAATGAATGGCTTCTATTTTAGTTTTTGTTTAATTTTTGTCTGAAAAAAACAAGTTTGTCACTTAAAAATCATGACATTTTTTTGTTGACGAAATTATCGCTAGTTGCCACTGTAACATTCATGAACTCAACTTTATTTATAAAGCGTCTTAAAAACAGGCATTGCTGTATACAAAGTGCTGTACATGAAATATAAATCGGTTGTGCAGTCAAGAATAAGCTAACAAAACAAGAACAAAGCAAACATTTCGAAGTGTGTATACAAGTTTTTGTGTTTTTTTTTTACAAGTAAATACATTTTACATCAGTAAATTAATAATAGACCTGGTCAAAATAGTCCGTGTGCCGCGTCATCCTGTGCTGCCAGCATGTGAGCAGTGCTAATTTCGTCAACGAATAATTTTCAGCATGAAATTTTTCTTTCAGATCGAAATTAAACAAAAACTAAAATAGAAGCCATTCATTGACATGATAACTAGAACTAAAATTGACTTACAATTTAATCAATGACTAAAAGGAAAATGAAAACAACACAGTGACGAAAATTCACACAATCCAATCAGAAGGAATGAAACGCGGGTTGGAGAAAAGAACCACTCAAAGTGTTCACTGTTCACTGCACTTTATTTAATTAATTTAATTATTTATTTCATTGTGCAACTGTAAGATTAATCTCAAGCAATTATGTACTTTTTTTTAATTTAGGTGAAAACTAAGTTATATTATTGTCAGTTCAGTATGTTTCATTTAAACAATAAAGACACTGTTGTATTAAATACGTCTTGTATGTTAAACTACAATTACAAATACATGCCACCCCAACCACCCCTACTTTGTACACAGATGTTTGGTAAAGCGATTTTCCCCCTGTGCTATTTTGATAGACAAATTGGCTGCATTAATGTAGCAAGGGGGAAATATTGAACCTCACCATTCCCCATTTCATCTCGTCACTGGACACGTGGTGAAGGAGCGCACACCCTCGAGATGAATGGATTCTAAAAAAAAAAAAAAAAAAAAAAAAATTCGATTGTGACAGTACTATCAACTCACACTTGAAATTTGACTTGACCAAACCAAATGTGTGTTTTGTCTTCTTGTGTCCTGCAGACGTCGCTGAGAAATATCTTCGTCCTGACCAAGAGGACATGAAGCCTCCGAATGTTAAAAAGGAGGAAGAACATCCTTACATCGAAGAGGAGGAAAAGCCCGTTCGTGTCAAAGAGGAGGAGGTTGAGGACGACGTCACCAAGTCGCCACTGACCTTCGTCCCTTTAAAGAGTGAAGATGAAGACGAGGATGGGGAGGCGGAGCTTCCAAGCAGCAGCTCAACTCGTCAACACATGACGACAGAAGGTGATGCAGACCCCTGGCGACCACCACAAGCACAAAGTCATCATGACATAAGGGCTAGAGATAGACCGATATGTTTTTTCAGGACCGATACCGATGGAGATTATTAGTAGTCAAGGAGGCCACTAACCGACATTTGAAGTCGATATTCATTGACAGTAAAGGAGGGAGGTGTTTGGCGTCAATTTTTTCGAAAATACAAAAGCCAATCTTGCATCTGTTGTGTCATCTAAAAAAGTGACATATTTCTCAAGTTTTCGAAAGTAAATATTTTTCCCCCAAATTTAAAAACGCCTGCAATATTAAACGTTGACATTTCTGGTCACAAAAACAAATGGTTCAGAAGATTCCAAGGGTCAGTAGCATCTCTTATAAAGTTAACTGAAAATTTCAAGAAATAGCTCCCACAAAGGTTTCCCTCAGAAGTCAACGTTTGCAATAAACAAAAGAACACAAACTGGTGAAAAACCTTAGATCATCCTTTGATCCATAGATCAAAGTGCTCCATGTGCAGTGTTGTCGCCAAACTTTTTTTTTTTTTTTTTGGATATGGCCAATCCGAGTGTGTGGTGGGCCCAAGTCGAGGTGCCACTGTAGAAACGATAATACACATCAACTCACGCTTGACCAACCTAAATTTGGGTTTGTCTCTTTGTGTCCTGCAGACATTGGTGAAAAATATCTTCGTCCTGACGAACAGGAACTGAAGTCTCACGCGAACGAGGAGGAGGAGGACGAGGAGAAGGAGGAGGAGGAAGAGCATCCTTATTTTAAAGAAGAAAAAAATCCCCTTTGCGTCAAAAAAGAGGAGGTTGAGGATGACGTCACCAAGTCACCAATGACCTTCGCCCCTTTAAAGAGTGAAGATGAAGTCAAGGGTGAGAGTGAGGAGGGCAGAGGGGCGGAGCCTCCAAACAGGATCTTAAATCCTCAAAACATGATTCCAGAAAGTGATGCAGACCACTGGGGATCATCAAAAGCAAAGAGTGATGACATAAGGTCCCTTTCTTCTCATGATGATGATGATGATGATGATAATCTGGATGGTAATGATGAACGCGCTGATGGTGACAGGTCGTGTCACACTGACGACAAATCCTGCGAATGTTCTCACTGTGGGAAAACATTGAGTTCAAAAGGAAGTTTGAAAATTCACTTGAGAAGACACACTGGGGAAAAACCTTTTTCTTGCTCAGATTGTGGCAAAAGCTTCTTTCGGAAGTCAGATTTAACAACACATACAAGAAGACACACTGGGGAAAAACCTTTTTCTTGTTTAGATTGTGGCAAAAGCTTCTCTTTGAAGTCAAATTTAACATTACATTCAACAACACACACTGGGGAAAAACCTTTTTCTTGCTCAGACTGTGGAAAAAGCTTCTCCCGGAAGTCATATTTAACAACACATAAAAGAATCCATAGTGGCGAGAAACCTTTTTCTTGCTCAGATTGTGGCAAAAGCTTCTCTCAGAAGTCAAATTTAACATTACATTCAAGAACACACACTGGGGAAAAACTTTTTGCTTGTACCCACTGTGGCAAAAGCTTCTTTCAGAAGTCAAATTTAACATTACATTCAACAACACACACTGGCAAGAAACCTTTTTCTTGCTCAGACTGTGGCAAAAGCTTCCCTGCCAAACCTGAATTAAGAAGTCACATAAGAACACACACGGGACAGAAACCATATTCATGCACAAAATGTGTGGAAAGTAGTGATGGCAAAATGAAGCCCCGTAAAGCAGTGAAGCCCTGCAGTGAAATGCTTCACACACACGTAGGGGCTTCAAGATGATTCATTTCCTCGACGACGCCATCATGTGGACAGAAAAATGTATAACATGCTTGGTGCATGCAATAAAATGGTGGGGTGTAAATCATGCTCTAAATACAAAAGAATATATATTTGAAGAGTGTTTTAACATGAATTGTTCTGTGTTACTTTGTCTATGTTTGCACTTATGCAACAAGTGAAAATGTTAAATGAGGTAAAATAAAGTGCTTATTCATTTTTATTTAAAAACAATATTTTTTCCGAAGTTTTTGGACTCAGGCGGTTTGTTTGTTTTTGCAGAGAATTTCACCTGCTTTGGAAAAAAACTCTTTCACATGGTACTGATGAAGCAGGGGTGCATCGATATGAGATAGCAAGTTTGTATAGAATTGGACGCGTATATTTCTGTGATTGAGGACTGAAGGGGACTTTCAACTGTTAACAGAAAAATGTGAATTTTATGTGTTGTCACATTTTATTTTATTTTTGGAATCTGTTAAAATAGTAGTGTAGTGATTAGAACATAATTCACCCACGGAACGTTGGGACGAAGGGGGAGTTTGTTGGGATGAAAGGATGAAAGGATAAAAGAACAAAATGTTGGTAGGTCTGTGAGCCTCGCGCAGAGTGAGTTGTTGTTGCTGTTAAACACTGAGAAGCTGATATCAATAAACCGCCGGTGTTTGGCTCCGGACTTCAACACTCTGCCTCCGACTCCTGTCACTGCTCGCGACAGTAGCGTAATTGCAGTGCATTACCTTCTGAGGTGAGATCTGCTCAAAGTGCTCCCAAAGAAAGGGAAAATTTCTTTCTTGTTGGTTCCATCGCAAAAATAAGTTCGTCAAATCGAATGCCAAAAGCAAAAAAAAAGTAGCGCAATAAGGGACCCGAAAACAGAAAAAGTGAAGGGGAATCCATAGCGTTTCTTTGCCGCTTTTATTTCGAACTACACTCAAACCTAGCGAATCATTTCCTGAATCAGTCACGTGGTACACCTGCTTCGTGGGGCTTCAAACGTCACCACGTACGTCATCAACACACACACTGACACGCCGTTCATGAACCACTCATCTGCATTACTCGGCACACGCTTCAGGGATTCGACCCGAGAAGCACATCACTAGTGGAAAGCTTCGCTTCCACCAATTCTTTAACAGCACATGCAAAAACACACACTGGAGAGAAACCGTATTCCTGCTCAGATTGTGGAAAAAGCTTCTCTTCCATGTCAAATTTAAGAAAGCACACAAGAACACATGGTGGGAAGGAACCATTCAGTTGCAGTGTTTGTCCTAAAAGATTCTCTTGTAAAAAAGCTTGCTGAGAGACACGAGTGTGCTGGTGAGAATGGCAGCCATCTTTGAAGCTTCAAAAAATGAAGGGAAGTGAGACTGGTGTGCTGTAAAAGTGTCAATGCATCTTAAAAGTGTAAATGTAATGCTTTCAAAACTACTCAACCTGTAAATATTAAATGTTTGCTGTTAATGTGTTTAAATGTCAATGTATGTTTTGTTTTGTACGTAATTTAGGAAGTTATTTTTGTTTGCTGCTGAATGTTGTTAATGGTTGTTTGTTGATGTTTGTACGTGTTGTGTATTTGCTTGTGTGAAGCACATTGAGTTGCCTTGTGTATGAAATAGAAATAAAGCCACCTTGCAATTTTCCCCAAATAAGCGTCGACAATACGTTCAGACACACAAAGCCATCTGCGATTAAAATAGGGAAGGAGCCTGAGCTGGTGTGTGAGGCAGAGAAGTTCCGACGAGACATAGTCGGACTCTCCTCCACACACGGCTTGGGCTCTGGTACCAGTCCTCTCGAGAGGGGTTGGACTCTCTTCCACTCTGGAGTTGCCCATGGTGAGAGGCGCCGAGCAGGTGTGGGCAGTCTTATTGGCCCCCGGCTCAGCGCCAGTACGTTGGGGTACACCCCGGTAGATGAGAGGGTAGCCTGCCTCCGCCTTCAGGTGGGGTGACGGGTCCTGACTGTTGTTTGTGCATATGCACCAAACAGCAGTTCAGAGTACCCACACTTTTTGGAGTCCTGAGAGGGTGTGCTGGAGAGTGCTTCCCCGGGGACTTCAATGCTCATGTGGGCAATGACAGTGAGACATGGAGGGAGGTGATTTTGAGGAACAGCCCTCCCGGTCAGAACCCGAGTGGTGTTTTGCGATTGGACTTCTGTGCTTATCACGGATTGTCCATAACGAACACCATGTTCAAGCATAGGGGTGTCCATATGTGTACTTGGCACCAGGACACCCTCGGCTAGGAGTTCCATGATCGACTTGGTAGTCGTGTCATTGGATTTGTGGCCGCATGTTTTGGACACTCAGGTGAAGAGAAGGGCGGAGCTGTCAACATATCACCACCTGGTAGTGTGTTGGCTCCAAGGGTGGGGGAAGATGCCGGTCCGACCTGGCGGACCCAATCGTATTGTGAGGGTTTGCTGGGAACGTCTGGCGGAATCCCCTGTCAGAAAGAGTTTCTCCCTCTGGCAGAACTTCTCCCTTGTCCCGGGGGAGGAGAGGGTTCCAAGGGGGCTATGTTCCGCGCCTCCATTGTTAAGGCAGCCGATCTGAGCTGCGGCCATAAGGTAGTCGGTGCCTGTCACAGCGACAATCCTCGAACCACCAGCAGTAAGGCATGCCGGCAAGCTGAAGAAGGAGTCCTATCGGGCCTTTTTGGCCTGTAGTACTGCGGAGGCAGCTGACAGTTACCGACTGGCCAAGCGGAACGCGGCTTCGGCGGTTGCTGAGGCAAAAACTCGGACATAGGAGGAGTTCGTTTGAGGCCATGGAAAATTACTTCCGGGCGGCTTTGAGGAAATTCTGGTCCACCATCCGGCGTCTCAGGAGAGGAAAGCTGTTCACTATTAACACTGTGTATAATGGAGATGGTGTGCTGCTGACTTCGACTCGGGACGTCGTGAGTCGGTGGGGGGAATACTTCGAAGATCTCAATTGCACCAACACGTCTTCCTTTGAGGAAGCAGTCTGGCGAATCTGAGGTGGGCTCTCCTATCTCTTGTCACGTTTCAGTTGGTTTGGGTTTTTGTTTTATTTTAGTGAGTGTTGGTTGTCTGGTGTTCCTGTCTTCTTCCCCAGTCTCGTTATGGTTTACCTGGTCCACCTGCTTGTGTCTTCCCTTCCTGGTGTGTATTGCTGATTGGTTCCCCCTCCCTGCTGTGTCTGCCAGGTGTGTCCTGTTATTGTCATTAGTGTTTGTATAAGGGAGTGGTGTTTGTCCCACACGGGTGTGGGAGCATTGTTTGATGTTTGATGTTTGAATGTCTGCATGTCTGGTCACCGTGGTGTCTTTATTACCAAGTCTACCAAGTCCTTATGGCCAAGTCTACCAAGTCTGTTATTGCCAAGTTCAAGTCTTCTACGCCAAGTCTTCCCTGCTAAGTCTTCCACGCCAAGTCTGCTGTCTTCCACGCCAAGTCTGCCACGCCAAGTCTTCCAAGTCTGCCACGCCAAGTCTTCCAAGTCTGCCACGCCAAGTCTTCCAAGTCTGCCACGCCAAGTCTTCCAAGTCAGCCACACCAAGTCTCTGCCTCACACCACGGCAAGTCTCTGCATCACGCCACGCCAAGTCTCTGCATCACGCCACGGCAAGTCTCTGCATCACGCCACGCCAAGTCTCTGCATCACGCCACGCCAAGCCTCTGCATCACGCCACGCCAAGTCTCCGCCATGATCTGTGTCCACGTCCAGCCCAGAGTCCTTCCCTTCAGTCTCGTCCAGTCCTTCCCCATCATAGTCAATAAAGTTCCTTACATCGTTCTTCCATTTGCTCTTCCTGCCTGTTTCCTCCACTTTTGGGTCCATCCATACCCCATACGTAACATCTCTGGGTTCAAAGTCACTGAGGTGGTTGGAAATCTCCTCGGTGGCAGGGCCCTGAGGGTGGATGAGATCCGCCCGTAGTTCCTAAAGACTCCGGATGTTGTGGGGCTGTCGTGGTTGACACGCCTCTAACGCTGCTTGGTAAATAAATTACAACACTATTGCTCAAGATTTATTTATATTTTGCATTTTTATATATTTTAGTTTGGTTTTAAGGTATTTACAAAGAAAAAGGGCAAGGTTAAAATGTTAATTTAAAGATGCCGGGAGAATTTGTCGGCTGCGTGACGTCACTCTCGTGGATTTTGACAGCACGCACGTATTATTATTTTTTTCACTCACTCACTCACAGAAGCTAACGTGTGAATGAGTGAGTGAAAAATAAAATCCGTGTGTGCTTTCAAATTGTCGCGGGAGTGACGTCACGCAGCCGACAATTTCGCTCTGCCCCGTTTGCGACCCCCCCCCCCCCCCCTGCTCTGTGATTGGCTGGAGGGGTGTTAACACTGTTTTTTTTTTTTTGCAAAATACAGGTGGGGTTGGGCTGGGGCGGTGGGGGTTTATAGGACAAAATCACCCCCAGAAATTAAGAGAAGCCCAGATCTGTAAATTGACAAGTAGTTTGTTTGTTTCAATCCTGCATTTAAAACGTGCATTTTCCTGAGTGAAACCGGCAGACTGGGCCTTTAAACTCATAACATTTGGTGGTTAAATCTCATCCCTCATAATAAACATTCAGTTTACCTCAAAATGCTTGTTCAACTTTGATGGCGAATTTTTAAACTGCACATTCACCACAAAAATTTTTAACTCTTTTTAATAAGTTAAATTTAAACGGGCATTTAAACTTTACAATTGTATAATAATACTGAAAAAGGGAACGAGACTTTCGATTCCAACTGCAGCAAAAATGGCGACATCTGCCGATGACTTGATGGCATTGCTTGCTCTGAAGCCCCCGGACAATTTCCAGCAGCCAATCGTAACGCAGCGGGGGCGTGTCCTGCCCCTGACTTCCGCCGCACGTCTACGTTCGTTTCTTGACGTGCTCACTGCACTGGCCGGCGGCCACATCGCGTTTCATCAGACGTCCTCTGCTAATTCATTCTTTCTTATTTGGTGTTGGACTGAACACACAGGACTCCCATCACCATTTTGAAGGTCTGCGACACCATTTATTAAATGTCGGCGTGTGTTTAAACTCGTCTCGGTGCGCGTTGATGCTTCTCGGCCGAGTTCGCTTAGCTTAGCTTAGCTTAGCTCGCTAGCCGCTAACAAAGAGAAGCACACAACACGTGGTCAGGAAGAGACCAAGTGTGACTTTGTTGGCATTATTGTGCCAAAATGTCGGCGAGAACGACACCAAAGGACGAGGAGGAACATTTTGGAGTCAAAGAAGAGAACGAGCAACATTTTCAACCGCTGGACGATGTTTGCGAGCAGCCTCGAATTATGCTACACGCAGCAGGTTTGTACACTTTTTATTACTCTCCCTTACTTAGCACCACTATATAGCGTTAAAAAAATTCACTGCAGTCCTCATTGCTGTACACAGTAATTAAATTCAACTGTTATTTTAAAGAGTGAAATAAATTGATTTGATTGGTTGATTCCGGACAGGGGCCGATTATACAGTCATGAGACAGTCATGCCAATGTATCTGACAAGACGTGTGCGATTTTAAGAACACTTAGGTGCACAATAAGACTGTATTAAAACGGTGGTACAATACTACAAATTAATTTTTTTTGTCGGTATACATATCACTGTTTCCCACATACATTTTTTTTTTTTTTTTTACAAAACAGTCACAGTTTTGTCATGATTACTGCATTATTACATTCAACTGCTGTTGCAACCAGTTAATTTTGATTAGAAATTTTAATTTAGTTTTAGTTAGTCTTTTGACTAAAATTAACAAGTTTCAGTCATAATTTAATCTTCTGATTGTATTTTAGTTTTGATCCAATTTTAGTCGACTAAATTCACAGTTTAGTCTATTTTCCTTCAGCATACGTTTAAACTTTTATGCAGAAAATTATAGCACACCTATTTGTGACTTTAGTTTAACACGCAAGACACATTTCATACAATGGTGTCGTTATTGTTTCAATGAATCATGTTCAACTGACAATATTGTAACTTTTCACCTGAATAAGAAAAAGTGCATAATTAAATTGCTTGAGATTAATCTTACAGCTGCACAATTTATGTTTTATGTACAGCACTTTGTATACAGCAATGCCTGTTCTTAGAGCGCTTTATAAATAAAGTTGAGTTGAGTTAAAGTGCAGTGAACACATTTTCTGAGTGGTTCTTTTCTCATTCATTCCGATTGGATTGTGTGAATTTTCACGACTGTTGTTTTCATTTTCATTTTAGTCATTGACGAAATTGTCAGTCAATTTTAATCATAGTTATTGTCTGAATGAATGGCTTCTATTTTAGTTTTCATTTAATTTTCGTCAGGAAAAACAGTTAGTCACGAAAATTATTATGTCAATTTTTCGGTGACAAAAATATCACTGGTTGCAACTGCAGCATTCACGAAGACGGCAGTCAATGACAATCGATTCCGGTTTGCAAATAAGGGCCGAGTTCATATGGGCATATATGCGAACTGCGCACAAGACGACACATGAAAATGGAATGAAGCGGTTGCGCTTAATTAAGGTAAATTAACGAGTGAATTAATTAATGGAGGAAAGATTGAGGACTGGAGTAAGGCTCACTTTCTGTTGAAATCAGGTCACTTCCTGTTGAAATTGGGCCACTTCCTGTTGAAATTGGACTACTTTCTATTGGTAGGTCACTTCCTGTTGAAATCGGGCCACTTCCTGTTGATTCTAAGTCACTTCCAGGTCACTTCCTATTGAAATCAGGTCACTTCCGGGTCACTTCCTGTTGAAAACAATTCAGTTCCTGTTGATTTCAGGCCACTTCCTATTGAAATCAGGTCACTTTCTGTTGAAATTTTGTCACTTCCTGTTGAAATTGTGTCACTTCCTGTTGATTTAAAGCCACTTCTGAGTCACTTCCTGTTCATTTTATGCCATTTCCGGGTCACTTCCTGTTGAAATCAGGTCACGTCCTTTTGATTTTTGGCCATTTCTGGGTAACTTCCTGTTCAAATCAACAGGTCACTTCCTATTGAAATCAGGTCACTTCCGGGTCACTTCCTGTTGAAAACAAGTCAGTTCCTGTTGATTTCAGGTCACTTCCTATTGAAATCAGGTCACTTTCTGTTGAAATTGTGTCACTTCCTGTTAATTTGAAGCCACTTCTGGGTCACTTCCTGTACATTTTATGCCATTTCCGAGTCACTTCCAATTGAAATCAGGTCACTTCCTGTTGATTTTTGGCCATTTCTGGGTAACTTCCTGTTCAAATCAACAGGTCACTTCCTATTGAAATCAGGTCACTTCTGGGTCACTTCCTATCGAAAACAAGTCAGTTCCTGTTGATTTCAGGTCACTTCTGGGTCATTCCTGTTGAAATCGGGTTATTTCCTGTTGAAAATCAGGTCACTTCCTATTCACGCCGGGGCATTTCCTGGCGAGAATCCCTGGTGTACCAAATCAATTGGCCAAGATGGCCGCCACCCCTAGTGAGACTCTTGGACGTAACTAATCAATTGGCCAAGATGGCTGCCGCTGAGGGCAGGCGTAGGGTACAAAATAGTGAATTGTGGTTAAGGTGTGAATTTTGGAACTAAAAAAAAAGATGGAGAATTGGTGGACTACATTGAAGTTGGAACAAAGTGAATCGGATGAAAAATGTGGAAGTAAATGTGAAATGTAGAATCTCCCATTATGAATACATTGGAAAAAACGTGTACGAAATCGGGAATTGCGAGTAAGGCGTGAATTTTGGAACAGGAAAAGAGCTCGTGGTATGATTTGGTGGAATATATTGACGTTGGAATTAGAGATAGACCGATAATCGTCCGGGCCGATAATCGGGGCCGATATTTGACATATTGGTACATATCGGTATCGGCCTGTTTTATTAATCTGACGGCCGATATGAGCGATCCATTTAAAACTCCGTCTTTTCGCTTCGAATGCAGCCCAGAGCGTCTCTGTCTGTTATTGAGTCCAACTCCAGCAACGTAACGCCCATAGCAGCATTTGATTGGTTAGCCGTGCAAGAGCCAGAACCAATCAGTAGCGTATGCCGTGTATCACAGTAGCCGGTCACACACGCACCCACGGACACAACGCGAGACACATGCTTCGAAGGTAAGTTCAAAGAGTAGAGACTCCGCTGAACTTTTCACCATGATAAGCTAAACACATTGAATTATGTTGTGTATTAAATGCACTATATGAATGGAGCTGCATTGCCTTGCATTGAATCCCCGCTAGCTAACAGTGGTGTGTTCAGCTTAGCATGTAGGCTAACACCCAGTAGCTAATTCGCTACTTGAACTACTCGGGGAGGGAATCACACACATTTTCACTTAATTAAGTAAATAATGTTTGTTAGAAAGGTTCCAAATATTAACAGTTGTCATTATTACATTGTCTAGTTCAGGGATGGGCAATCTCGGTCCTCGAGGGCCGGTGTCCCTGCAGGTTTCTGAGGTTTCCGTTTTCCAACACAAGCTGATTCCAATCAACGAGATCGTTATCCCTCTTATGCAGAGCTTGCTGATGAGCTGATCATATATCAGCTGTGTTGGAAAACGGAAGCCTCAAAAACCTGCAGGGACACCGGCCCTCGAGGACCGAGATTGCCCATCCCTGGTCTAGTTCCATGTTAAGAGTAGAGTAACGTCATTAGATTTACCTCTCGTGACGCACACATTGCATTCTGGGTCACGTCCACTACTTGTTGCATAGCGGTTATTATGCAGTGAGATGCCACAATGACACTAAATAGCGTTTAGTTACTTTATAATATAAAGTAACTAAACGCTATTTAGTGTCATGGCAAACCAGTGCGACAAATAAACACAATATAAAGTTTATATTGTGTTTATTTGTCGCACTGGTTTGCCATTGTGTGCCTTAAGCTTCGACGTCGATTTGATTGACAGCTCGTTGTGCACCTCGTTAAAGTCCGCTCTGTAACAAATTAAGTGTCTCAAACACCGTTTAACGACACGAACGTGTTCTCTTCCGTATGTTTGGCATTAGTAGAGAAGTGCACTAAAGTATAGTGTGCTTATTTGTTCGTTTTGTCTCTATTTTCACGTCATGTCTGCCGTCATTTGGGACATTATCCTCTCAATGGATGCCACTAATATGTAACATCTACGGCCGTACACAGCTGCAATTAATGTTCAGTGATGTAATTTCGTTACGTGCATCATACTTTGAATAATGAGCTCATGTTTGGTGTGTTGTATAACTTTCTCGTGTGTTAGTAACTATTCATGTGGACAGCTAAGATAGTGCTTGTTAATGTGAATTAGCAATGTTGCAGCCCAGTTATTATTTAGACAAGTACATCTGTGCCATTAAGTGATACAGTACAGTACAGTAGTGAGAGAATAGTGTGCCCATATACACACACGTGTCTATAAGTGTAAAACACATTAAACAGCAGAAACTGGCAGCGGTCCACCGCAACAATGTCTGTTTAACCAAGTTATTCTTACTATCATTATAACCAAGTTATTTTACTCTACCTTTTTCTGCGTTGATTGGGGCATCCTACGTGGCAGTAAACTACATGATGAAGTGTCTTTTGACAGTTCTCTTGTATAGAGGAGTAGCCTGATATTGCTGTTCTCGATTTAAGATCCTCAGCTTATCAAAACTGTCTATATGGTAACAATAACAATAATCATAATAAGGTCTACAAGAACTGTATGGTGTTCAGGGATGAATAGTTTTTCCTCATGGAATTTATTTATTTATTTTTTTGCTGTAGTAATAAGTAATGCCACAGCTGATGTACATTTTGAATGACAGGGTTCCTCCTATTACTTCAAAATATAAAAATATAACATTTATAGAATAAAACTACAAGTATCCAAAATGCTATAAAAGGTAATGTCACATTGGCCCCCACATTTAACTCCCCCCGCCACCAACGTCTTATTGCAGATAGAAGGATGTAAAATGAAAAGTGCAGTGTGAGAATCCATTGTAAAGAACGGTTAGGGTTTGCATTATTCAAAAATTTGGTGCCAACATTTTAACTTTTACTGCAAATGAATATCGGCTTCAAATATCGGTTATCTGCCTCCTTGACTACCGATAATCGGTATCGGTATCGGCCCTGAAAAAAGCATATCGGTCTATCTCTAGTGGAATGAAGTAAATTGGATGAAAAATGTGGAAGGAAATTTTGAATCTTCCATTAAGAATGCATGAGGAAAAATTGGGTACAAAATCGTGAATTGTGGGTAAGGCGTGAATATTTGGAATATGTTTAAATTGAAAGATGAGAATGGGATGAATCATGTGGAAGTAGGGGTCTTCCAGCCTAACTATGGTTACAAATAGGTGTTTTAATTTTCTATGTAAAAGTTGAAATGTATGCGGATGGACAATATCAACTCAACTCAATTTAGTCGACTTCAATCAATAGAGAGATTAAAATGGTTTTAGATTTGACCTTATATCGGCTGTCAGATTTTTAACAAGGCCAATATTTTCTTTTTCCTTTTTCTTTTTGTTTTTTTTGGGATGGGCCAATCCGAGTGTGTGGTGGGCCCAAGTCGAGGTGCCACTGTAGAAACGATAATACACATCAACTCACGCTTGACCAACCTAAATTTGGGTTTGTCTCTTTGTGTCCTGCAGACGTCGCTGAGAAATATCTTCGTCCTGACCAAGAGGACATGAAGCCTCCGAATGTTAAAGAGGAGGAAGAACATCCTTACATCGAAGAGGAAGAAAAGCCCTTTCGTGTCAAAGAGGAGGAGGTTGAGGATGACGTCACCAAGTCACCAATGACCTTCGCCCCTTTAAAGAGTGAAGATGAAGTCAAGGGTGAGAGTGAGGAGGGCAGAGGGGCAGAGCCTCCAAACAGGATCTTAAATCCTCAAAACATGATTCCAGAAAGTGATGCAGACCACTGTGGATCATCAAAAGCAAAGAGTGATGACATAAGGTCCCTTTCTTATCATGATGATGATGATAATCTGGATGGTAATGATGAACGCGCTGATGATGATAGGTCGTGTCACACTGACGACAAATCCTGCGAATGTTCTCACTGTGGGAAAACATTGAGTTCAAAAAGAAGTTTGAAAATTCACTTGAGAATACACACTGGGGAAAAACCTTTTTCTTGTTTAGATTGTGGCAAAAGCTTCTCTCAGAAGTCACATTTAACAAAACATTCAAGAACACACACTGGGGAAAAACCTTTTTCTTGCTCAGATTGTGGCAAAAGCTTCTCTGACAAGTCAGATTTAACGAAACATACAAGAAGACACACTGGGGAAAAACCTTTTTCTTGTTTACATTGTGGCAAAAGCTTCTCTTGCAAGTCATATTTAACAACACATAAAAGAATCCATAGTGGCGAGAAACCTTTTTCTTGCTCCCATTGTGGTAAAAGCTTCTCTTCAAAGTCACATTTAACAAGCCACACAATAACACACAGTGGAGAAAAACCTTTTTCTTGCTCAGATTGTGGCAAAAGCTTCTATCGGAAGTCACATTTAACAAAGCATACAAGAAGACACACTGGGGAAAAACCTTTTTCTTGTTTAGATTGTGGCAAAAGCTTCTCTTCGAAGTCAGCTTTAAACACATACAAGAACACACACTGGGGAAAAACCTTTTTCTTGCTCAGATTGTGGCAAAAGCTTCTCTGACAAGTCAGATTTAACAACACATACAAGAAGACACATTGGGGAAAAACCTTTTTCTTGTTTAGATTGTGGCAAAATCTTCTCTTGCAAGTCATATTTAACAACACATAAAAGAATCCATAAATCCATAGTGGCGAGAAACCTTTTTCTTGCTCAGATTGTGGCAAAAGCTTCTCTCAGAAGTCAAATTTAACATTACATTCAAGAACACACACTGGGAAAAAACCTTTTTCTTGTTTAGATTGTGGCAAAAGCTTCTCTCAGAAGTCAGATTTAACAACACATACAAGAAGACACATGGGGGAAAAACCTTTTTCTTGTTTAGTTTGTGGCAAAAGCTTCTCTGACAAGTCAGATTTAACAACACATACAAGAAGACACACTGGGGAAAAACCTTTTTCTTGCTCAGACTGTGGCAAAAGCTTCTCTTGCAAGTCATATTTAACAACACATAAAAGAATCCATAGTGGCGAGAAACCTTTTTCTTGCTCAGATTGTGGAAAAAGCTTCTCTCAGAAGTCAAATTTAACATTACATTCAAGAACACACACTGGGGAAAAACTTTTTGCTTGTACCCACTGTGGCAAAAGCTTCTTTAATAGTTCACATTTAACAACACATACAAGAAGACACACTGGGGAACAACCTTTTTCTTGTTTAGATTGTGGCAAAAGCTTCTCTTCGAAGTCAAATTTAACAACACATACAAGAAGACACACTGGAGAAAAACCTTTTTCTTGTTTAGATTGTGGCAAAAGCTTCTCTCGGAAGTCATATTTAAAAACACATAAAAGAATCCATAGTGGCGAGAAACCTTTTTCTTGCTCAGATTGTGGCAAAAGCTTCTCTCAGAAGTCAAATTTAACATTACATTCAAGAACACACACTGGGGAAAAACCTTTTTCTTGCTCAGATTGTGGCAAAAGCTTCTCTCAGAAGTCACATTTAACATTACATTCAATAACACACACTGGGGAAAAACCTTTTTCTTGCTCAGATTGTGGCAAAAGCTTCCCTGCCAAACGTGAATTAAGAAGCCACATAAGAACACACACGGGACAGAAACCATATTCATGCACAAAATGTGTGAAAAGCTTCGCTTCCACCAATTCTTTAACAGCACATGCAAAAACACACACTGGAGAGAAACCGTATTCCTGCTCAGATTGTGGAAAAAGCTTCTCTTCCATGTCAAATTTAAGAAAGCACACAAGAAGACATGGTGGGAAGGAACCATTCAGTTGCAGTGTTTGTGCTAAAAGATTCTCTTGTAAAAAGCTTTCTGAGGGACACGAGTGTGCTGGTGAGAATGGCAGCCATCTTTGAAGCTTCAAAAAATGAAGGGAAGTGAGACTGGTGTGCTGTAAAAGTGTCAGTGCGTCTTAAAAGTGTAAATGTAATGCTTTCAAAACTACTCAACCTGTAAATATTAAATGTTTGTTGTTAATGTGTTTAAATGTCAATGTATGTTTTTTTTGTATGTAATTTAGGAAGTTACTTTTGTTTGCTTCTGAAAGTTGTTAATGGTTGTTTGTTGATGTTTGTAGGTGTTGTGTATTTGCTTGTGTGAAGCACATTGATTTGCCTTGTGTATGAAATAGAAATAAAGCCACCTTGCAATTTTCCCCAAATAAGCGTCGACAATACGTTCAGACACACAAAGCCATCTGCGATTAAAATTTTTTGTTGAACAGTGTTATCACTGAAATGATTGACGCAAATGTCCTACTCTTTGTTGCTAACTCAACCACCACAGCTCCGTGCTAGCTAACACGCCATCTGCTAGTGCATTTTGCACATTTTATCTTTCTATGTAACAATTTTGACATGATTAGCAGGGTGGCAGCCATGGGAGGAGACCTTGGCGGACTGACCCCCCAGCTACAGAAGCTGACTCTTGGGACATGGAATGTCACCTCTCTGGCAGGGAAGGAGCCTGAGCTGGTGTGTGAGGCAGAGAAGTTCCGACGAGACATAGTCGAACTGTCCTCCACACACGGCTTGGGCTCTGGTACCAGTCCTCTCGAGAGGGGTTGGACTCTCTTCCACTCTGGAGTTGCCCATGGTGAGAGGCGCAGAGCAGGTGTGGGCAGTCAGAAAGAGTTTAAACGCCTCCCTCTGGCAGAACTTCTCCCTTGTCCCGGGGGAGGAGAAGGTTCCGAGTGGGCTATGTTCCGCGCCTCCATTGTTGAGGCAGCCGATCGGAGCTGCGGCCATAAGGTGGTCGGTGCCTGTCACGGCGGAAATTCTCAAACTCGCAGGTGGACACCAGCGGTAAGGGATGCCGTCAAGCTGAAGGAGTCCTATCGGGCCTTTTTGGCCTGTCGGACTCCGGAGGCAGCTGACAGGTACCGGATGGCCAAGCGGAACGTGGCTTCGGCGGTTGCTGAGGCAAAAACTCGGACATGGGAGGAGTTCGGTGAGGCCATTGAAAATGACTTCTGGACGGCTTCGAGGAAATTCTGGTCCACCATCTGGCGTCTCATGAGAGGAAAGCAGTTCACCATTAACACTGTATAATGGAGATGGTGTGCTGCTGACTTCGACTCGGGATGTTGTGAATCGGTGGGGGGAATACCTCAAAGATCTCAATTGCGCCAACACGTCTTCCTTTGAGGAAGCAGTCTGGCGACTCTGAAGTGGGCTCTCCTATCTCTGGGATCAAAGTGACTGAGGTGGTTGGAAAGCTCCTCGGGGCAGTGTCGATGCGATCCGCCCGGAATTCTTAAAGGCTTTGGATCTTGTGGGGCTGTGGTGATTGACCCGCCTCTACAACATTGCGTGGACATCGGGGACAGTGCCTCTGGATTGGCAGACCGGGGTGGTGGTCCCCCTTTTTAAGAAGGGGGACCGGAGGGTTTTTCCAACTTCAGAGGGATCACATTGCTAAGCCTCCCTGATAAGGTCTAAGTTGAGTCCCGGATTCAGAAGGAGCAGTGGTTTTCGTCCTGGCCGTGGAACCGTGGACCAGCTGTACATCCTCAGCAGGATCATCGAGGGTGCGTGGGAGTTCACTCATCCAGTCCACATGTGTTTTGTGGATTTGGTGAAGGCGTTCGACCGTGGGTGCTTCGGCAGTATGGGGTACCGAGCCCCCTGATACGGGCTGTTTCGTCCCTGTACGACCGATGTTAGAATTTGGTCCGCATCGCTGGCAGTAAGTTGGATTCGTTTCCAGTGAGAGTTGGACTACGCCAAGGCTGCCCCCTGTCACCGATTCAGTTCATAACTTTCTAAGAATTTCTATGCGTAGCTGAGGCGTCGAGGGGGTCCGGTTTGGCTGCCTCCGCACTGCATCGCTGCCCTTTACAGATGATGTGGTGCTGTTGGATCTCCAACTCTCACTGGAGCGGTTCGCAGCCGAGTGTGAAGCAGTTGGGATGAAGATCAGCATCTCCAAATCTGAGATCATGGTCCACAGTCGGAAAAGGGTGGTGTGCCCTCTCTGGGTCGGGAATGAGATACTTTCCCAAGTGGAGGAGTTCAAGTATCTTGGGGTCTTGCTCACGAGTGAAGGCAGGATGGAGCGGGAGATCAACAGGTGGAGCGGTGCAGTGTCCCGAGTGATGTGGACTCTGTATCGGTCCGTTGTGGTGAAGAAAGAGCTGGGCCAAAAGGCGAAGCTCTCAATTTACCAGTCGACCTACGTTCCAACCCTCACCTATGGTCACAAGCTGTGGGTCGTGACTGAAAGAACGAGATCCCGGATACAAGCGGCCGAAATGAGTTTCCTCTGCAGGGTGTCCGGGCTCTCCCTTAGAGATAGGGTGAGAAGCTCGGTCATCCGGGAGGGACTCAGATTCGAGCCGCTGCTCCTCCGCATTGAGAGGAGCCAGCTGAGGTGGCTTCTGGTTCGGATGCCTCCTAGACGCCTCCCTGGGGAGGCGTTCCGGGCGTGTCCCACCGGCGGGAGGCCCCGGGGACGACCCAGGACACGCTGGAGAGACTATGCCTCTCGGCTGGCCTGGGAACGCCTTGGGATCCCACCGGTGGAGCTGGTTGAAGTGGCTGGGGAGAGGAAAGTCTGGGTTTCCCTCCTAAATCTGCTGCCCCCGCGATCCGACCTCGGATAAGCAGCAGAAGATGGATGGAAACACGTGCCTTCGAGCAAATAATTTTTTAAAACAAATAACTTTATCAACTAACTATTTAGTTAATTTGAACAAAACAGTCTCGAAAACATGTAGACAATTTGAATTTAAACAACGTATACAATATCAACAACAAACTTTATCGGAAGTTGAGAAAATCGAAAGTTTTGGAATAATTGAGGACGGGTAAAACGAAGCAAGCGTAGTCGGTATTTGATAATTTTAAGAATATATCGTCTGTTATAGTCTTATTTTTTTCTTTTTTTTTTTGTCCTGTTTTCTTTTCCTTTTGTTCGAGTGCACGGTTCTATGTTGTGTGCTCACTGCTAAATTTGCAATTCTCGTGTTCTTTGGATTCTTTGGGGGGTCTGTTGATTTTCCTTAAAAATGTCTAATTGTTTGTGTATTATTGCACTATATCGCCACTGGGTATCTTCAAACTTGTTTTCAATTGCATGTGACGCGTTATATGTTTACACCAAAATAAAAAGTTACGAGTACTTAATTGTGAGTTATTCCGAAATGTTCAAGTTTTTGCATTCAAGTCATAAGTTTTAAAATGCTTGAATTTGCGGGAGCTGGATTTCAAGTGGAAAGGTGTTCTGCCTGTTAATGCCGATCTACAAAGATGCTCAATAACACATAACAGGTGTTGTGAACTGGAAGGAGCTGCCTGCAGAGTACAAAATAATGTACAGTACTTCTTCAGCACCCACATCAACTGCTGCAAAATTTATTGACACTCGAGCTGAATGTAAAGGAAGGGAAACTGACTTTTTTTAAATTATTTTTTTAAAGATATATAATTATGGGCGTTTTATGCCACGCCACTGAAGACTGAGCGTTCTGCCGCATGCTTAATCCAAGAATCCTGCACAATTGAGGAGTCTGCTTTCGAGAAGGAACAGGAAGCATAAATGTGTAATGTAAACGTGGAAACCACCCGGTGTAATAACCTTATTTATTGATTGATTGAATTTTTATTATTTAATTTTATTTTCATTATTATTATTATTATTATTATTAATTTACTCTCAGGCGTAATAACCTTATTTATTGATTGATTGAATTTGCATTTTATTATGATTATTATTTATTCAATCTCTGGTGCAATAACCTTATTTATTATTGATTGAATGAATTATTTATTTTATTATTACGCTTTTGTGAATGAATATATTCCATCACGACAGAAATCAGTTTGCGTCCACCTTGTTGTTTTGACAAAACCACCGTCAAAGACACGATTTACTGCAATTACGCTACATTGGCCATTCGGTGGCGCTGCGCTACACTACTACTTAACATTACTTTGAGTTTTTTTTATTTATTTTTTTTATTATTTGCTGTAAGACATACAAACATGGTAACAATCAAAGATTTTCAGTATAAGTCAACATTACTTTGAGTTAAGATAGTTTACGTTTAGGCTGAGTTAAAAAAAAAAAAAGACGGAATTGGAGACCACGTGTTTCCGGTAGAGCTCCACTCACGTGTATGGGGCTCTCGGCTATCCAGTCGTTCATGTATTCAGGTCAGTGTTCTCGGCCTCGTTAGCTTAGCTTATCTTAGCTTAGCTTAGCTTAGTTTAGCTTAGCTTAGCTTAACTCGCTAGCCGCTAACAAAGAGAAGCACATAACACGTGGTCAGGAAGAGACCAAGTGTGACTTTGTCGGCATTATTGTGCCAAAATGTCGGCGAGAACGACACCAAAGGACGAGGAGGAACTCTTTGGAGGAAAAGAAGAGAACGAGCAACATTTTCAACCGCTGGACGATGTTTGCGAGGAGCCTCGAATTGTGCTACACGCAGCAGGTTTGTACACTTCTAATTACTCCGCCTTGCTTAGCACTACTATATAGCGTTAAAAAAACAAAACAAAACATGCAGTCAGGACGGTTAAACAGTCATCGGACAGTCATACCAATGTAACAGTCGTGTGCGTAGGGTTTTAATCAAGATGCTCGAGTGATTTATTTGCTCTGTAGAAGACAAAATGGGACACAGTTTTTCGTATTCGTCATCTGCACCACATGTGCTGCTTCCCCCTGCAACTTAGTGTCGCGATGTCCACATCTGCATTTCTTTTCTAAGATGAATGGAATATATTCTTCCAAAAATGTTAAGTAATGCTAAGCACCTTCATTTATACAGAACTGGCCAGAAAAACACAGTATTTGTTATTTTATTTCAACCGCCCAAAGAAAATGGGAAAGCAATGCATTGGTTAAAGTGGGACAGTATTTATTTATATAAATATTTATTTTTTTTTTTACTTTTTTATTTAAATGTATTATTATTATTATTATTATTATATAATTATTCTGTTGTTTTTATTTCTATTTCTATTTATATTTTGCAATAATTTTTTAAAATGTTTTTTAATATCCATTTTTATTTTCATTTTATGCATTTATTTGTTCATGTCTTCATTCACCTTATTTATTTAAATTTATTTATTATTCTGTTGTTTTTATTTCCATTTATATTGTACTTTTTTTTTTTTTTAAAAGTTTGAATATCATTTTTTATTTTCACTTTATGCATTTATTTGTTCATGTCTTCATTTACTTTTTAATTTTTTAAATTTTTATTTTAACAGTTTCGGTCCTCCATACAGAAGAAGTGTGAGCGGGATTGTGGGCCGTTTGGAGATGCAATGTAGCCAACTCGCGGCCTGTCGTCGTGGCAACCCTCATTTGCAGGAACATTAAAATGAATCCGATTAATCTGAAATAGTGCTGGGCGATATATATCGGCATGACGATAGAAAAATGTTTATTGTGCCCTTTCTTACCTAACAGCATAAGACAAATAGCCAAATATTTCTAGTTGACTGTTGAATAATTCAAAATTAATAAAACTTAAGCAGTCTAAAGAAGAGTCGTCACAAAGGAAACGGAAGATCAGTAAAAATCTCATCTTCTTATTTTTGCCTTTTACTGTTTGAGGGTATTCGACACTTGTGGATTAAGAAAGGAGTAGTTAACAATTTTTACCACTTTTCAAAAGGATTATTATTTCTTCAAAGTTAATGCCCATTTTTGGATTACTTTTGAGATTTTTTTTTACTTTTCATTTTTCGGATTTTTGCGTTTATTCTTTTTTATCTTTTGATGGATTACCTGTTTCTTCATTGAGTATTTGGAATTACCAATGACTGAGTATTCATTTAATTTGATAAAGGTATAAACTTAACGTCCATTTATTTTAACTTATTTATTTATTATACGTTTTATTTACTTATATTATCCTGCTTTTACAAACCAAAATAGATCTAATGTTTGCCGTTTTATATGAGAGTTGAGTTTCAATAAATATTGGGGGAAAAAAAGTCTATTAACTGTTTGTTTATGATCTTTTCCTCCATCAAGCAGCTTAATCGAGAAGCTACATTTGATATGAATCAATTCGCTCAGTTTGAAGCCGAGCATATACGTATTTACGTATAAGCGGTAAGTGAATCTGGAACAAAACGCACGAAGAAAACCCAACAAAAGTCAACCGAACTACAAGAGTCTTTTGCGCGGGTCACCCCGTATAACAGAAACTCGCCTCGCTGGGAAAAAAAAAAAAAAAGACAGAGGCGATGGCGCGTTTGATTGCAGATTCAGTAAAACCGAATGCTTGTGTTTATTTTGATATAATTGCATATTTGCCACATGCAAATAATGTTATATGCTGTTAATCTACAACTCGAGCTGCACTACAAAGCTACTTTCATAAGAAAGTTGAAACTTTGCACTTTGGAAAAAAAATAAATATTTTTTTGCATTTAATTTATGACTGTCTGAACTTTATTTTTTTTATGCCTTATAAAAATGTCTAGGCCGCCGTGCCTCCTTTGTTTACATTTTTTATTTTATATTGCAGCCCTACTAGATTCATTTGTGACATTCATTAAATGTTACACACAAATAAAATGTGAAATTGTAAGCAAAGTACGTTGTATCATTGGGGTGTGAATTGCCTAGTACCTGACGATTCGATTCGTATCACGATTCATAGGTCACGATTCGATTCGATGCCGATTAATCCCCATCCGAATTTATAAGTCGATTGTTGCGATTTATTTTTTTAACTAAAATTTTGAAAATGCTATTCAGTAAACTTGTACATGTACACTGTTAAGATTTGTATGAAAATGTATTATTTATTTATCTGAAACTTCAGTCATTACTGTGAGCCACTGTATAGGTCGCTTGCACATCGTAATGCATCATGGGAATTTTTTCTTCGGGCGCCATATTGGGTGTCCGCCGGTTCACAAGGTACACTCGCGAGTTACACGGTAGAGCTTATCAACCTGATGTAATTTTCGCAGCATTTTCACGATTTACCGGAAGATCAAAAACAACGATACAGGCAGAAGGTGTCTCTGTGTGGTGGGATTGATCCTAATTACGTCCTGACCAAGGGTGAATTTTTTTTGACGGAGAAAGCTTGCTGGCCAAATGTGACTTCTCTGGACATCTTTCACTACCTCGTGTTGACAACATGCTCCATAACACGCCAACAAATCCCTGGAGGCTTACAATTATTTTGTAAGCGGGTGGATACAGAGTGTAAACTTTAACATCGCATCAGAAGAAACGGTTGCTGTTGCACGTAAGTAAACCACATGGTGTTGGTAATTCTGCACACAAAAATGTTGATTTGTTCTCAGGCTTCCTGTTATTGTGTTTACATGCACAGCTGGGTTTACCTGATGTGGTTTTTCTAATCATTTTATAACAGGCAAATATGTCAGAGCGTATAAGAATAAAAAGTAACTGCACAGCCTCCCCGTGGCTTAATTAAATTTAATGCTACCCTTTCACTAGTTACATGTTACTTAATCAACTTATTCTAAATCAGGGGTGTCAAACATAAGGCCCGGGGGCCGGATCAGGCCCGCAATGGGGTTTAATCCGGCCCGCGAGATAGTTTTGTAAAGTTAAAAAAATAAAAATAAAAAAAAAAGTAATGTCGGTCCAATTAATCAGCCGGCCACAATCAAAGCTTATAAATTCACAATTACACAAGTAAGTCTCAGTTGAGCAATGCAACTTGTACATGGAATTGCTCTGAATGTCGTTATTTTAAAAACAATTTAAAGTGAGTTTGTTTAAAAAATAAAAACATGAATCAAATACAAACGTGCTGAATAATACACACATTCAACTACACATTGACAAGGATTAACGTCCGTATAACTTCATTAACGGCACCCGGCACACAATCAGTGAACAATGTACAGGTTTATGCAAAAAAATTTGGGGACAATATTTGTACAGATGCGCCCCGCAATTTAGGGCTGGCCCACAAATAGCGAAAATCTGCATGTAATTGACGGCAACGTTTTAAAAATTATTTTACATTTTTACCGATCCGGCCCACTTGCGAATATATTTTCCTCCATGTGGCCCCTGAGCTAATATGAGTTTGACACCCCTGTTCTAAATGGTTAAGGTTAACCACTCTCAGAGGACGTATTTTTAGTTTCAGTTTCCAGTACAATAAAACGTGTTCATGGTAACTACTGAGCATACTGACAGCTTTTCTTATGATCTCACGGTTAAGGAGGCTGTCACAACACCCAATTTCTGTCTGGTGCCGGATGGCAACAATTCCCATCACTTGTCACGACAACACCAATATTATTACCAGGTATGTATGGCTTTACTTTTTGTAGTTTCTTATTTAATTCTATGTTTCATATTTTCATTACAATGTTTGTAATATTTTCAGATTCAGGCACAGATGAGTTTAACTGGACGGACTTCTGCGACTTTGTGGTGTGGACAAAGTGTGATTGAGCGAGTCCACCCAGATCGCTCGTTTTGGCCAGTTGGAAAAGCCAGAGTTTTTTTTCCCCCCAAAATCCCCTCCTTACCTGAACTGCTCGGGAGAGCATTTACTAGATCAGCAGTGGACTTCCAGTGTTCCTGCTCAGCCGCTGTCACCTACCACTTGCTCATGTACTTCAAAGATGCGGAATAAAGTAGTTTTTTGTGCTGCAGCAGATTGTAAAATCAAATGATATCACTTGAAGTGTGCCAATCTAGACTGCCAAAAGGACAGTGGTTTTGTGACAAGTGTGAAACAAGGATTATTGGGAAAACTGAAACACAGTACTGGTACTTGTCTTTCATTAAACAAATTTAAAAGAGAGCAACTTTTTCCTCTGTACATAGTATAATGAAAGTCATTGCGTACCCCATCAACATTACATCATACCGTCATCTCAGGATGGTAGGCACCTGTGCTAAAATAAACTACATTAATTAACAGTTCAATTTTTAACCCTGAAATTACTACATCTAATCATTATTCACTTCATTTTTTGTGCTTTTAGAAATAATAGAGATTTATGCCATTACTTTAAGAGGGACCATATTGCACATTGAGTCAAATCCTGTCATTTGTATTATGTATAGCTTTGTAAACAAACCCAACAATAGAATTTGTATAAACGCTGCCTTTATTAGCGCCAAACAAACAGTCGCATGTTGTCGTCCTCCAATGCTTTGATGCTCGCCTTCGTTTCCATCATGTCATTGGCAATCAAGTCGGTGTGGCATGAGATCCCTAAAGAAAAAAATAAATAAATAATAAAAAAAAAATACGGTACCAGTAATAGGTTTAATATAGTAAAGTAGTATAGTTTTTTTGTCAGTGTAAAAGAAATGTACACATTTTGTTGCATTTTTTAATGTATGAACATTGCTACAGGCAAATACTTATTTCTATAAACACTTCCAAATGTCTCTAAAATATAAGGTGCGTGTACACACACAAACATAAACACATACATTCACTCATGCATACAATATATCATGTTATGAATTCTGAGTGGCATACCAGAGTCAATGATGTCAGCAGTACTTGAGGGTACAGGTTACTGGAGCCATCTGGCTGCATAACTGCAACAATCTCTGCCACTTCGAGTCGTCTTTTCTTTGCTTGTCTCTCCTGTGCACGTTCATATCTTGGCACCGACTGGGCTGAGACATAGATGTTGTAACTTGGGACCCAACTTTAATGTTGGAGCCCAGTCGGGATGATTGGACAGAAAAACGGGCGCAGGGCGACCTGTTAAAATAAACAAATATATAAACAAATAAAATATGGAAAGACTGGTTATTTTACCGCAGTAGGGTGGCCGTGAATAAGTTCTTTAGCATGATGTGTAGGCTACCGGGGGTCTGTTTTCTTGCATCAGCCCCTTCTGTCTCTTTTTTTTCCAAGTTTACATTTTGCCACCAAAAAACATGTTATCGGCATTAAAAGCCCAAGACTAATCAATCCAATTTCAGCAGTAAACACTTTGCACTGGCACTACTTGGGTGAAAATGTTCGATGTTAGCTTTCGGCTAACGTCCGCTAGCCAGCTTGTACTACCGAACTTGCTTGCTCATGAATCCAAAACATAAGCAACTTGCCCATATATGGGCGGTCGAAACGTTATTAATCCTCATGCATTAAATAAAGGTAAACACGCTTACCGCTCACAAAGTGATCGCTGCACACACGAGCCCAAAGTAACGACTTCCCTCCGGAGTCCGCACTCCTCTGTCTCCAGGCCCTGGTTCCTAATTATTTTCGGAATTCGGAAAAAAGACCGACCATTTTCCCCCTTGGCATTGTTCGAACAGCCAACGATGCAGCAACAATGTACCATTTTAAACGCAGAAAACAAACGTGATAGATACGTGTTAGACCGAATCGCTACGTAAATGGAGGCCACCCAGCATGGCGACTACGAGAAATCCGAGGCGGAAGTGACGACATGTGCAAGCGACCTATCGACGGTGTTCAAGGATTAGTGGTCGTAAAAAAGTTTTATGGTTAGAGGACGTCTCCTGTGTTTATGACTGTTGTATTTGTGATGCCACAACGATGCTATGTCTCAACCTCCTTTTATGACCACTTGTTAGCGAATTCCATGTAAAGACAGGAAATGTGAATGTGTGTCAGAATGAGCCAGAGGATTGTGACCAGCACACATCTCTCGCTCATCTCTCCTTGTACAAGTAAAGGCCTTGTTTTTCTTATTTTAATGTCTGTCTCCTTATTTGTGCAGTTTAAAAATGTCAAAAATGGTGTTTAAACCTGACATTTATTTTGCCCCATGAAAAATGTTTTTCTTTCGTTAGGTAATAAAAATGTAATTTCTTTAGGTAAATGTTAAATATCGCAATAATATCGATATCGCTATGTTCGGCGAGTATATCGCATATCGCATGTTTTTCCAATATCGTGCAGCCCTAATATTAAATATTATTAAATCAGCTATATGGAAGATTGAAAATTTCAAATCTCTACTGCCACCTGTGGCCGAAAACAAACTGGACGTTCGTACATGCTGCACGCACTCGTACGACCTTGAAAAAATAATCACAGATATCGCATGATATCGCAATCGCATTTTTTTGGGTGAAAAAAAATCGCAATTAGATTATTTTCCATAATCATTCAGCCCTACTTGAAATTTGACTTGACCAAACCAAATGTGTGTTTTGTCTTCTTGTATCCTGCAGATGTCGCTGAGAAATATCTTCGTCCTGACCAAGAGGACATGAAGCCTCCGAATGTTAAAAAGGAGGAAGAACATCCTTACATCGAAGAGGAGGAAAAGCCCGTTCGTGTCAAAGAGGAGGCGGTTGAGGATGATGTCACCAAGTTGCCACCGACCTTCGCCCCTTTAAAGAGTGAAGATGAAGACAAGGGTAAGAGTGAGGAGGATACAGGGGTGGAGCTTCCAAGCAGCAGCTCTTCATTTTCAGAAAAATTTTTTTTAGTTTTAATCAAATTTTAGTCGACTATATTCACAGTTTAGTCTATTTTCCTTCAGCATACGTTTAAACTTTTATACAGAAAATTATAGCACACCTATTTGTGACTTTAGTTTAACACGCAAGACACATTTCATACAATGGTGTCTTTCTTGTTTCAATGAATCATGTTCAACTGACAATAATGTAACTTTTCACCTGAATAAGAAAAAGTGCATAATTAAATTGCTTGAGATTAATCTTACAGCTGCACAATTTATGTTTATGTACAGCACTTTGTATACAGCAATGCCTGTTCTTAGAGCGCTTTATAATTAAAGTTGAGCTGAGTTAAAGTGCAGTGAACACAACATTTTCTGAGTGGTTCTTTTCTCATTCATTCTGATTGGATTGTGTGAATTTTCACGACTGTGTTGTTTTCATTTTCATTTTAGTCATTGCCGAAATTGTCGGTCAATTTTAATCATAGTTATTGTCTGAATGAATGGCTTCTATTTTAGTTTTCATTTAATTTTCGTCAGGAAAAACAATCAGTCACGAAAATTATGATGTAAATTTTTCGGTGGCAAAAATATCACTGGTTGCAACTGTAGCATTCACGAAGACGGCAGTCAATAACAATCGAGTCCATTTTGCAAATAAGGGCCGAGTTCATATGGGCATATATGCGAACTGCGCACAAGACGACACATGAAAATGGAATGAAGCGGTTGCGCTTAATTAAGGTAAATTAACGAGTGAATTAATTAATGGAGGAAAGATTGAGGACTGGAGTAAGGCTCACTTTCTGTTGAAATCAGGTCACTTCCTGTTGAAATCGGGCCACTTCCTGTTGAAATCGGGCCACTTCCTATTGGTAGGTCACTTCCTGTTGAAATCGGGCCACTTCCTGTTGTTTCTAAGTCACTTCCAGGTCACTTCCTATTGAAATCAGGTCACTTCCGGGTCACTTCCTGTTGAAAACAAGTCAGTTCCTGTTGATTTCAGGTCACTTTCTGTTGAAATTGTGTCACTTCATGTTGAAATTGTGTCACTTCCTGTTTATTTAAAGCCACTTCTGAGTCACTTCCTGTTCATTTTATGCCATTTCCGGGTCACTTCCTATTGAAATCAGGTCACTTCCTGTTGAAATTGTGTCACTTCCTGTTGAAATCAGGTCACTTCCTATTCAAGCTGGGGCATTTCCTGGCGAGAATCCCTGGTGTACCAAATCAATTGGCCAAGATGGCTGCCGCTGAAGGCAGGCGTAGGGTACAAAATAGGAAATTGTGATTAAGGCGTGAATTTTGGAACTAAAAAAGGAGAATTGGTGACTACATTAAAGTTGGAATGTGGTGAATTGGATGAAGAATGTGGAAGTAAATGTGAAATGTAGAATCTCCCGTTATGAATACATTGGAAAAAACGTGTAGGAAATCGGGAATTGCGAGTAAGGCGTGAATTTTGGAACAGGAAAAGAGCTCGTGGTATGATTTGGTGGAATATATTGACGTTGGAATGAAGTAAATTGGATGAAAAATGTGGAAGGAAATTTTGAATCTTCCATTAAGAATGCATGAGGAAAAATTGGGTACAAAATCGGGAATTGTGGGTAAGGCGTGAATATTTGGAATATGTTTAAATTGAAAGATGAGAATGGGATGAATCATGTGGAAGTAGGGGTCTTCCAGCCTAACTATGGTTACAAATAGGTGTTTTAATTTTCTATGTAAAAGTTTAAATGTATGCGGATGGATAATATCACCTCAACTCAATTTAGTCGACTTCAATCAATAGAGATTAAAATGGTTTTAGATTTGACCTTATATCGGCTGTCAGATTTTTAACAAGGCCAATACTTTTTTTTCCTTTTTCTTTTTGTTGTTTTGGGATGGGCCAATCCGAGTGTGCGGTGGCCCCAAGTCGAGGTGCACTGTAGAAACAATAATGCACATCATCTCACGCTTGAAATTTGACTTGACCAACCCAAATGTGTGTTTGTCTTCTTGTGTCCTGCAGACGTCGCTGAGAAATATCTTCGTCCTGACCAAGAGGACATGAAGCCTCCGAATGTTAAAGAGGAGGAAGAACATCCTTACATCGAAGAGGAAGAAAAGCCCGTTCGTGTCAAAGAGGAGGAGGTTGAGGATGACGTCACCAAGTCACCAATGACCTTCAAGTCATCAATGACCTTCGCCCCTTTAAAGAGTGAAGATGAAGTCAAGGGTGAGAGTGAGGAGGGCAGAGGGGCGGAGCCTCCAAACAGGATCTTAAATCCTCAAAACATGATTCCAGAAAGTGATGCAGACCACTGGGGATCATCAAAAGCAAAAAGTGATGACATAAGGTCCCTTTCTTCTCATGATGATGATGATGATGATGATGATGTTGATAAGTCAGATTTAACAACACATACAAGAAGACACACTGGGGAAAGACCTTTTTCTTGTTTAGATTGTGGCAAAAGCTTCTCTTGCAAGTCATATTTAACAACACATAAAAGAATCCATAGTGGCGAGAAACCTTTTTCTTGCTCAGATTGTGGCAGAAGCTTCTCTCAGAAGTCACATTTAACAACACATACAAGAAGACACACTGGGGAAAAACCTTTTTCTTGTTTAGATTGTGGCAAAAGCTTCTCTTCGAAGTCAAATTTAACAACACATACAAGAAGACACACTGGGGAAAAACCTTTTTCTTGTTTAGATTGTGGCAAAAGCTTCTCTCAGAAGTCAGCTTTAACAAGACATACAAGAAGACACAATGGGGAAAAAACTTTTTCTTGTTTAGATTGTGGCAAAAGCTTCTCTTGCAAGTCATATTTAACAACGCATACAAGAATCCATAGTGGCAAGAAACCTTTTTCTTGCTCAGACTGTGGCAAAAGCTTCTTTCGGAAGTCACATTTAACATTACATTCAAGAACACACACTGGGGAAAAACTTTTTGCTTGTACCCACTGTGGCAAAAGCTTCTTTCGGAAGTCACATTTAACAACACATTCAAGAACACACACTGGGGAAAAACCTTTTTCTTGCTCAGATTGTGGCAAAAGCTTCTCTTCGAAGTCAAATTTAACAACACATACAAGAAGACACACTGGCAAGAAACCTTTTTCTTGCTCAGCCTGTGGCAAAATCTTCCCTGCCAAACCTGAATTAAGAAGCCACATAAGAACACACACGGGACAGAAACCATATTCATGCACAAAATGTGTGAAAAGCTTCGCTTCCACCAATTCTTTAACAGCACATGCAAAAACACACACTGGAGAGAAACCGTATTCCTGCTCAGATTGTGGAAAAAGCTTCTCTTCCATTACAAATTTAAGAAAGCACACAAGAACACATGGTGGGAAGGAACCATTCAGTTGCAGTGTTTGTCCTAAAAGATTCTCTTGTAAAAAGCTTGCTGAGAGACACGAGTGTGCTGGTGAGAATGGCAGCCATCTTTGAAGCTTCAAAAAAATGAAGGGAAGTGAGACTGGTGTGCTGTAAAAGTGTCAATGCATCTTAAGTGTAAATGTAATGCTTTCAAAACTACTCAACCTGTAAATATTAAATGTTTGCTGTTAATGTGTTTAAATGTTTTTTTTTGTACGTAATTTAGGAAGTTATTTTTTGTTTGCTTCAGAATTTTGTTAATGGTTGTTTGTTGATGTTTGTACGTGTTGTGTATTTGCTTGTGTGAAGCACATTGAGTTGCCTTGTGTATGAAATAGAAATAAAGCCACCTTGCAATTTTCCCCAAATAAGCGTCGAGAATACGTTCAGACACACAAAGCCATCTGCGATTAAAATTTTTTGTTGAACAGTGTTATCACTGAAATGATTGACGCAAATGTCCTACTCTTTGTTGCTAACTCAACCACCACAGCTCCGTGCTAGCTAACACGCCATATGCTAGTGCATTTTGCACATTTTATCTTTCTATATAACAATTTTGACACGATTAGCATACAATATTCAGATGACATCAGAACAAAATTGTGTCCATACCTGGTTTTGATTCTTTCATTTTGCATGTGGTAATATAATTTCTGTTCATGTGGCACTTTTGCCTCTGCAGGCAGAATGTTCTTGTCGCCAAACAACCTTTCATCACATTTTGAAATCAAAATACAAATCAAATGGAGTAGATGCCACCTGGACTTCCGGGCTTCACACACCAGCTCCGTTTCCGGCCACTGCTGCGACTCACAGGCGGCGTTCCGACAAAAATGATCACATTAAGAGAACCGACAGTACAATGCAATTGCATTTGTACTTCTGAGTGTGGCGCTGATGAGATGATGCTCCCCCTGGTGGGAAGTGTGTGGCAATACCTTACATCCCTAGCCAATCAGCATTAGTGCCCCCCCTACATAAGGAGTCAGTTGGTACCTGCCCTCAACTTACTCCTTGGCTCTGAGGTCCGCATCCTTGACTTCAATGGCTTGTCATCATCAGTCATCACAAACATTTTACCTTCATTGGAAGGTAAGTGTTGCGTCAAAACTTTGCTGAAGGAAAGTGTGAGAGCCACAGATGACAAAAACTGTCCAAAAGTCATTTGTATTACTTGCAGTACAAATAAATGTTGCATATATATATCAATAACATATCAGATACTGTATCACCTTCCCATGGGCTCACCACCGGTGGGAGGGGCCACAGAGGTCGGGTGCAGTGGAGGCTGGGTGGCAGCCATGGGAGGAGACCTTGGCGGACCGACCCCCCCAGCTGCAGAAGCTGGCTCTTGGGACATGGAATGTCACCTCTCTGGCAGGGAAGGAGCCTGAGCTGGTGTGTGAGGCAGAGAAGTTCTGACGAGACATAGTCGGACTGTCCTCCACACACGGCTTGGGCTCTGGTACCAGTCCTCTCGAGAGGGGTTGGACTCTCTTCCACTCTGGAGTTGACCATGGTGAGAGGCGCCGAGCAGGTGTGGGCAGTCTTATTGTCCCCCGGCTCAGCGCCAGTACGTTGGGGTACACCCCGGTAGATGAGAGGGTAGCCTGCCTCCGCCTTCAGGTGGGGTGACGGGTCCTGACTGTTGTTTGTGCATATGCACCAAACAGCAGTTCAGAGTACCCACCCTTTTTGGAGTCCCTGGAGGGTGTGCTGGAGAGTGCTTCCCCAAGGACACCCTCATTCTGCTGGGGGACTTCAACGCTCACGTGGGCAATGACAGTGAGACAGGGAGCGACGTCATTTTGAGGAACAGCCCTCCCGGTCAGAACCCGAGTGGTGTTTTGCGATTGGACTTCTGTGCTCATCACGGATTGTCCATAACGAACACCATGTTCAAACATAGGGGTGTCCATATGTGTATTTTGCACCAGGACATCCTCGGCTGCAGTTCGATGATCGACTTTGTAGTCGTGTCATCGGATTTGCGGCCGCATGTTTTGGACACTCAGGTGAAGAGAAGGGCGGAGCTGTCAACATATCACCACCTGGTAGTGTGTTGGCTCCAAGGGTGGGGGAAGATGCCGGTCCGACCTGGCGGACCCAAACATATTGTGAGGGTTTGCTGGGAACGTCTGGCGGAATCCCCTGTCAGAAAGAGTTTCTCCCTCTGGCAGAACTTCTCCCTTGTCCCGGGGGAGGAGAGGGTTCCGAGGGGGCTATGTTCCGCGCCTCCATTGTTGAGGCAGCCGATCGGAGCTGCGGCCATAAGGTAGTCGGTGCCTGTCACAGCGACAATCCTCGAACCACCAGCAGTAAGGCATGCCGGCAAGCTGAAGAAGGAGTCCTATCGGGCCTTTTTGGCCTGTAGTACTGCGGAGGCAGCTGACAGTTACCGACTGGCCAAGCGGAACGCGGCTTCGGCGGTTGCTGAGGCAAAAACTCGGACATGGGAGGAGTTCGTTTGAGGCCATGGAAAATGACTTCTGGACGGCTTTGAGGAAATTCTGGTCCACCATCCGGCGTCTCATGAGAGGAAAGCAGTTCACTATTAACACTGTGTATAATGGAGATGGTGTGCTGCTGACTTCGACTCGGGACGCCGTGAGTCGGTGGGGGGAATACTTCGAAGATCTCAATTGCACCAACACGTCTTCCTTTGAGGAAGCAGTCTGGCGAATCTGAGGTGGACTCTCCTATCTCTTGTCACGTTTCAGTTGGTTTGGGTTTTTGTTTTATTTTGGTGAGTGTTGGTTGTCTGGTGTTCCTGTCTTCTTCCCCAGTCTCGTTATGGTTTACCTGGTCCACCTGCTTGTGTCTTCCCTTCCTGGTGTGTATTGCTGATTGGTTCCCCCTCCCTGCTGTGTCTCCCAGGTGTGTCCTGTTATTGTCATTAGTGTTTGTATAAGGGAGTGGTGTTTGTCCCACACGGGTGTGGGAGCATTGTTTGATGTTTGATGTTTGATGTTTGATGTTTGATGTTTGATGTTTGATGTTTGATGTTTGATGTTTGATGTTTGATGTTTGATGTTTGATGTTTGATGTTTGATGTTTGATGGTTGAATGTCTGCATGTCTGGTCACCGTGGTGTCTTTATTACCAAGTCTACCAAGTCCTTATGGCCAAGTCTACCAAGTCTGTTATTGCCAAGTTCAAGTCTTCCACGCCAAGTCTTCCGCGCCAAGTCTGCCGCGCCAAGTCTGCCACGCCAAGTCTCTGCATCACGCCACGCCAAGTCTCTGCATCACGCCACGCCAAGTCTCTGCATCACGCCACGCCAAGTCTCTGCATCACGCCACGCCAAGTCTCCGCCATGATCTGTGTCCACGTCCAGCCCAGTGTCCTTCCCTTCAGTCTCGTCCAGTCCTTCCCCGTCATAGTCAATAAAGTTCCTTACATCGTTCTTCCACTTGCTCTTCCTGCCTGTTTCCTCCGCTTTTGGGTCCATCCATACCCCATACGTAACATCTCTGGGTTCAAAGTCACTGAGGTGGTTGGAAATCTCCTCGGTGGCAGGGCCCTGAGGGTGGATGAGATCCGCCCGTAGTTCCTAAAGACTCTGGATGTTGTGGGGATGTCGTGGTTGACACGCCTCTAACGCTGCTTGGTAAATAATTTACAACGCTATTGCTCAAGATTTATTTATTTTTTGCATTTTTATATATTTTAGTTTGGTTTTAAGGTATTTACAAAGAAAAAGGGCAAGGTTAAAATGTTAATTTAAAGATGCCGGGAGAATTTGTCGGCTGCGTAACGTCACTCTCGTGGATTTTGACAGCACACACGTATTTTTTTTTTCACTCACTCACTCACAGAAGCTAACGTGTGAATGAGTGAGTGAAAATAAAAATCCGTGTGTGCTTTTCAAATTGCCGCGGGAGTGACGTCACGCAGCCGACAATTTCGCCCGGCCCCGTTTGCGACACGCCAAACCCCGCTCTGCGATTGGCTGGAGCGGTGTAAACAGAAACGTCCCGCTGTTTACAAACCAAACACAAAATTGCAAAATACAGGCTGGGGCGGTGGGGGTTTATAGGACAAAATCACCCCCAGAAATTAAGAGAAGCCCAGATCTGTAAATTGACAAGTAGTTTGTTTGTTTCAATCCTGCATTTAAAAAGTGCATTTTCCTGAGTGAAACCGGCAGACTGGGCCTTTAAACTCAGAACATTTGGTGGTTAAATCTCATCCCTGAAAATAAACATTCAGTTTACCTCAAAATGCTTGTTCAACTTTGATGGCAAATTTTTAAACTGCACATTCACCACAAAAAAAATTGAACTCTTTTTTTTTTTTTTTTTTTTTTAATAAATCAAATTTAAACAGGCATTTAAACTTTACAATTATATAATAATACTGAAAAAGGGAATGAGACTTTCGATTCCAACTGCAGCAAAAATGCCGACATCTGCCGATGACTTGTGGCATTGCTTGCGCTGAAGCCCCCGGACATTTTCCAACAGCCAATCGTAACGCAGCGGGGGCGTGTCCTGCCTGACTTCCGCCGCACGTCTCCATTCGTTTCTTTACGTGCTCACTGCACTGGCCGGCGGCCACATCGCGTTTCATCAGACGTCCTCTGCTAAATCATTCTTTCTTATTTGGTGTTGGACTGAACACACAGGACTCCCATCACCATTTTGAAGGTCTGCGACACCGTTTATTAAATGTCGGCGTGTGTTTAAACTCGTCTCGGTGCGCGTTGATGCTTCTCGGCCGAGTTAGCTTAGCTTAGCTTAGCTCAGCTCGCTAGCCGCTAACAAAGAGAAGCACATAACACGTGGTCAGGAAGAGACCAAGTGTGACTTTGTTGGCATTATTGTGCCAAAATGTCGGCGAGAACGACACCAAAGGACGAGGAGGAACTCTTTGGAGTCAAAGAAGAGAACGAGCAACATTTTCAACCGCTGGACGACGTTTGCGAGGAGCCTCGAATTGTGCTACACGCAGCAGGTTTGTACACTTCTTATTACTCTCCCTTGCTTAGCACTACTATATAGCGTTAAAAAAAATTCACTGCAGTCCTCATTACTGTACACATTAATTCAATTCAACTTTATTTCAGAGGACGGTTTTACAATCATCAGACAGTCATACCAATGTCTCTGACAAGATGTGTGTGAGTTGAAGAACACTTTGGTCCACGATGCTGTTGTATTAAAACGGTGGTATAATACTAAATGTTTTTTTTTTGTCTGTATACATACCCGTTTCCCACATATTTCTTTTTTTTAAATAATACAATCACATTGTTTTGTTATGATTACTGCCAGTGTTTTAAAAAATAAGTGCCGGTACTCTCCTAATTCATATCTATCTATCTATCTATCTATCTATCTATCTATCTATCTATCTATCTATAGGAGAATTTTTTGGGGTATTTTTATTGTAAATTGTAATATTAAATAGGACTGCCTAATATATCGAAAAAATATCGACATCGCGATATTGGCCCTTGCAATAATCATATCGCAAAGGCACGCAATAAGTTTTATATGGAATGTCATGCTTTTTATATGAATTTGACCAGTCAGATGCTAACTAAAATGTGCATTGCCATTCAATAGTTGAAAATTATCAAGACATAATTACAATTAATGAACTAAGATTACATGAAGGTTGCTTATTTTGCCCCATGAAAAATGTTTTTCTTTCATTAGGTAATAAAAAAGTAATTTCTTTAGGTAAATGTTAAATATCGCAATAATATCGATATCGCTATGTTCAGCAAGTATATCGCATGTTTTTCCAATATCGTGCAGCCCTAATATTAAATATTTTTAAATCAGCTATATGGAAGATTGAAAATTTCAAATCTCTACTGCCACCTGTGGCCGAAAACAAACTGCATGCTCGAACGCGCTGCGCGCACTCGTACGACCTTGAAAAAAAATAATCACAGATATTACATGATATCGCGATCGCATTTTTTTGGGTGAAAAAAAATCGCAATTAGATTATTTTCCATAATCGTTCAGCCTTACTTGAAATTTGACTTAACCAAACCAAATATGTGTTTTGTCGTCTTGTGTCCTGCAGACGTCGGTGAGAAATATCTTCGTCCTGACCAACAGGACATGAAGCCTCCTCATGTTAAAGAGGAGGAAGAACATCCTGACATCGAAGAGGAGGAAAAGCCCGTTCGTGTCAAAGAGGAGGCGGTTGAGGATGATGTCACCAAGTTGCCACCGACCTTCGCCCCTTTAAAGAGTGAAGATGAAGACAAGGGTGAGAGTGACGAGGATGCAGGGGTGGAGCTTCCAAGCAGCAGCTCTTCGTTTTCAGTAAAAAATAAATAAATAAATAAATAAATTTAAAAAAAAAACACAAGGGGGGTGGGGGTGTTGGGCTGGGGTCGATATTAGTGTAAAAAAAAAAATCTAAAATACAAAAGCCAATCTTGACTCTGTTGTGTCGTCTAAAAAAGTAAAATGGAAACTTAAGTAAGTAAATACCATATCGCTCTAATTTCCTACAGGAAGTATTTTTCCCCAAAATTTAAAAACACCTGAAATCTGCCACAAAAACAAATGGTTCAGAAGATTCCCAATGAAATTAAAACTAAGTTATATTAGAAAATGCAATTTCTGGAGAAATTGCGGGTGAATGCAGGAAGGGTGAATAAAAACCTGTGGAATGATTATGAATAATATTGAATGATATTGAATGACCTGGATTGCTATACAATGACCTGAACATGCTAAATTTGGAATGGTTTGAATTTATACAGAAATATAGAAGCGGTTGAAGGAATAAAAATAGCACACAAAGGAAAATAAATTAGCTAGAAACAAATTAACAAGACAAGAAAAACAGTCAAGTGAGCAATGTAGGAAGGAGCAAGTAATTGAGGAAGCAATGGAGTCAAGAGAGAAGAATTAAGTAAGCAAGGAAGTAAGGAGCGTAGAATCGAGTAGCAATGGTGTAAGGAGTGACAAATTGAATCAGCAATGCAGGAAAGATTGAGGACTGGAGTAAGCAATGGAGTAAGGGTCACTCAGGTCACTTCCTATTGATTTTAGGCCATTTCTGGGTAACTTCCTGTTCAAATTGGGTCACTTCCTGTTGAAAACAAGTCAGTTCCTGTTGATTTCAGGTCACTTCCGGGTCACTTCCTATTGAAATCAGGTCACTTTCTGGTGAAATCATGTCACTTCCTGTTGATTTGACGCCACTTCTGGGTCACTTCCTGTTCATTTTAGGCCATTTCCGGGTCACTTCCTATTGAAATAAGGACACTTCCTATTGAAATTGTGTCACTTCCTGTTCATTTGATGCCACTTCTGGGTCACTTCCTATTGATTTTAGGCCATTTCTGGGTAACTCCCTGTTCAAATTAGGTCACTTCCTGTTGAAAACAAGTCAGTTCCTGTTGATTTCAGGTCACTTCCGGGTCACTTCCTATTGAAATCAGGTCACTTTCTGTTGAAATCGTGTCACTTCCTGTTCATTTGATGCCACTTCTGGGTCACTTCCCATTGATTTTAGGCCATTTCTGGGTAACTTCCTGTTCAAATTGGGTCACTTCCTGTTGAAAACAAGTCAGTTCCTGTTGATTTCAGGTCACTTCCGGGTCACTTCCTATTGAAATCAGGTCACTTTCTGTTGAAATCATGTCACTTCCTGTTGATTTGATGCAACTTCTGGGTCACTTCCTGTTCATTTTATGCCATTTCCGGGTCACTTCCTATTGAAATAAGGACACTTCCTATTGAAATTGTGTCACTTCCTGTTCATATGATGCCACTTCTGGGTCACTTCCTATTGATTTTAGGCCATTTCTGGGTAACTCCCTGTTCAAATTGGGTCACTTCCTGTTGAAAACAAGTCAGTTCCTGTTGATTTCAGGTCACTTCCGGGTCACTTTCTGTTGAAATCGTGTCACTTCCTGTTCATTTGATGCCACTTCTGGGTCACTTCCTATTGATTTTATGCCATTTCTGGGTAACTTCCTGTTCAAATTGGGTCACTTCCTGTTGAAAACAAGTCAGTTCCTGTTGATTTCAGGTCACTTCCGGGTACTTCCTATAGAAATCAGGTCACTTTCTGTTGATATCGTGTCACTTCCTGTTGATTTGACGACACTTCTGGGTCACTTCCTCTTCATTTTCGGCCATTTCCGGGTCACTTCCTATTAACTCATTCACTGCCTTGGACGAGTCAGTTCGTTAAAGTGAAAAATAGCGCCCCCTGCCTTTGACGAGTTAATTCGTCAATCCCTTCTTTTTTTTATGGCAAGCTGCGGATAAAAGTCTGGGGCATCAGATGTGTGATTTTCAAGGTTGTAGCCTATTTACTTCCACCACTAGATGGCAGCACTGCCTTGGAAGTGAGCTTATCCAACGTGAAGCACCAGCGGAAGTTGAGGAGCGGAGCAGAGGGAGCATATTAGCATAGCAGAGCATATTAGAATAGCAGATCAAGCATTATGTCTACTTTTAGACAGCTTACACTGGAGGAGAGTTTGTTAAAACCAAAGTCCAGCCAGAAACGTAGAGGATCGTCATCTTTGAACGATAATGACGATCAAAGAAGGGAAAAGATGACGCTGAGGAGCAAGGTACCACTTGTGCAAACAGAGCCGCATGTTAGTCAACCCGTGAGCTCACAAGGCAGTCAGGAGAAATCTGTTGCTGCATCCATCAATTCCACTGAATGGACGGAAACGTCATGCGACTCATCGGATGAGTATCTGCCCACAAAAACCCCTGACTGGAGCGAAGACTCGGACACATCGCAGAGTAGCGATGACGGTGAGAGCTAACGTGCTAACTCGCTAACTTTGCCTCTACTAGCGATCTCCTCGTCTTTCCGTTACATGCACTTTATTTATTACACTGTTGCCACAGTTGCCATTACTAACGGCTGTACAGATGATGTATTTTATTGCTGTGGACGTAAATGTGTTGCGATGATGAGCTAACTTGCGCGATCGTCAAATTTAAACCCATCTTGTACGAGTTGTGTTTTTCTGTCGATGTGGGTGGGGATAAAAATGTGATACGGAGTACAGCATTGATGCTAGAAGGATTAGTTAGTCTTATTTATTGTTCTTCTTTCAGTGATCGACATCTGTGCATGTATATAAAAAGCTAGACTAAGTCAAGCAATGAGGAGAAAATTACTGGTGTAAATCAAAGGGTATAAAAGGGCAGGAAAATGTTTAGCAAAGGGAAAAAAATCCAGGCAGCAGTAAAAATCATATGCTTCTATTATTTACAGATTGGCCATCCACCAGTCGGGTCTCACCGATTGGCAGAGCAAAGACAGGGAGAAAAAAAATCTGCAAAAAACTATAGCAATAAAACAAAAAGTAATCTTTTGATTCTATGTTTCACAGCAGGTACATCCAGAAATACTGCGGCTGCTTTGTGTGGGGCTAAGAGAGGTAAAAACGTTTTTAGTACAAATCACACCACATCAGTAAATAACAATTTCATGTCATTTATTTTTCTGTAATTTACAGTTGGATCATTGAACTGTAATGAGGATCAATCCTGGAAGCAGACACACTGGAGGCCCAAAAGGATTCGCTTCACCGCTAAGCCCGGACCCCAGGGCTCTGCTGCGGAGCTGGAGTCAGACCTGCCGGTGGATTTTCTCGAGCTTTTCATCACCAATGAGCTGCTGCAGCATATTGTTGATGAGACACATGCCAACGCGCTTGATTCGTTGCAGGAAAACCCCTGCGGACTTCCATACAGTAGAAGTCACGACTGGAGGCCACTTACTGTAGAAGAACTCAAAACCTTCCTTGGCCTAAGTTTCATTACAGGGTTCATCAAGAAACCTGTTTTGGAAGACTACTGGAGTGTAGAGGAATTTGAGAGCACACCTTTTTTTGGACAAACAATGTCCAGAAATAGATATCAAATTATTTGGAGGTATTTACACTTCAATGGCACTGCACATGATACATCGGACAAAATGCACAAGGTCCGCCCAGTCCTGGACTATGTAGTGGCCAAATTCAAAGATCTGTACACGCCAAAACAAAACATTTGTATAGATGAGGGCATGATGACGTGGCGTGGTCGGCTCTCCTTCAAAGTGTACGACCCCCAAAAACCCATCAAATATGGGATTAAATCATACGTTCTTTGTGATTCTGAGACTGGCTACTGCTTCAACTTGATGCCATACATCGGTGTATCCCATACCCTGCCTGACATCATTTTTACACTACTTGACCGCCTCACAGGTCAGGGATATACCCTGTTTATGGACAATTTTTATAATTCCATTGGCCTCTGTGAGTGTCTTCTTTCAGCAAAGACGAACGTGTGTGGGACACTCGGAAAGAACCGTGGGGAGCCTCAGCTCATAAGAGAGGCAAACAAGACAAGCTTGGGGGCAAATGGCAAGCTTGTCTGTCACAATGAAAAGGTGATGGTTGTTGCATGGCAGGACAGGCGGACTGTCAAGATGGTGACGACCTGCCATCAAGACAGGACGCTTCCTGTGGAAGTGTGGCAGGAGGGGAACAAGGAGAAAGTCACCGTTCTCAAACCGGAATGCGTTGCGGAGTACGATGCTTCAATGAATGGGGTGGACAAACTAGATCAAAACATTGTTTATTACCCCTTCCTCGGGCGCTCTGTAAATTGGTCAATGAAGTTTGTCACTTATCTTTTTCAATTGTGCATGTTCAATGCACATGTTTTATACAGAGTCAAAAACCCACAGAAGCCTGCAACCTTACTTGCGTTTATAAAAAAGGTGGTTGTTTCATGGACCGTGAAACAGCAAGTTGGACAGGGTGATGATGAGCAAGCTGTGGGGAAACAAACAAGGGCCCCATACATGAAAGACCCGGAGAGGAGGCTTGATGGACAGTTGGGCAGGCATCGGCTAGAGAAGTTGGTGCCCACCAGCAAGAAGTTGGTGCCAACAAGAAGGTGTCGGGTGTGCCAACGAAAAGGCCTAAGGAGGGAGACCACCATGTGGTGTGCATCTTGCCATGTACCCTTGCACCCAGGAAGCTGCTTCACATCATACCACACCAAAAAACAATACACATCATAGGGGCGATACACATTCTCTCACATGCACACGCACACATGCACACACACACACCCACACCCACACACACTTGTAAATAGTTGAAAGTTCATACAAGCAGTGAGCACCCACATACTCGTGCATATGCTCAAAAAACATGTATACAGTATAGTTCAAAATGAATTTCCTTTTTTTTTGTAAATATTGTAAATAGTTGTATTGATGTTGTATGGTTGTAAGTTGGGGCACACACACAAAATATTTTTTCTTTTTGTCAAATATAGAAAATGTAAATAGCTTGGTTTGAAAATTGGAGTACACGCTCGCATACACTCAACCACTCTCACCCACTTGTATATGTAGTTCAGTTTTTTTTTTTTTTTGCTACATCTGAATTGTCAATAGTTAATAATAAATTTACCATCAAAATACATTTATCTGTGTTTTTTATGTTGTTGTAACGAAGGAAAGGACTGTTCAGATGTTTGAGATGCCACAAAAGCATCAAAGTCAAAATTTAACTCAAAAGGAACCTTTTCACAAAAAGCTGTTTTTCTCCGTTTTCTAGTCAAAAACAGAAAAATTGGTTAAACTTAGTGTTGTTCTATTGCGAATAACTAGAGAAGGGAGAATGTTAGAAACGTACTTTTTTTTTAAATGAAAGAAGAGGGTTTAACCTTTCCTTTGGTGGGTTCCATGTTTATATACCTATAGAGCAAAATATTCTGTGGGCCTTCAAAAATGAGTCAAAATCCTCAAAAATGGCTGGCAAGCTGAAGCTCGCTTTTCTGAAAATGGCTGGCAGTGAATGAGTTAAAATCAGGTCACTTCCTGTTGAAATCGTGTCACTTCCTGTTGATTTGATGCCACTTCTGGGTCACTTCCTGTTGATTTTAGGCAATTTCTGGGTCACTTCCTATTGAAATCAGCTCACTTCCTTTTGAAATCAAGTCACTTCCGGGTCACTTCCTGTTGAAAACAAGTCAGTTCCTGTTGATTTCGGGTCACTTCCGGGTCATTCCTGTTGAAAACAAGTCACTTCCTGTTGAAATCAGGTTATTTCCTACAAATGGTGTAAAACACAAGTTATGACCATAGATTTTACTTTGTCCAGTTGACAGTCAATTCGATTTAACAAACATCGCCACCTGCCCTTTAATCTACCAAATGCGTGTTCCACGGTGATTCGGGCTCTGCTTGTCTTGTTGTTGTAAATTAACTGCTGCATGGTCAGCCTGCCGTTGTCATTGAACGGCTTCAGCAGTCAGCTCTTAAGTGGATAGGCAGCATCACCGAGCAGGTAATACCCAACGTTGTGTCCATGTATGTTTTTTGTTTCTTGAGGGTATAGCAAACCTCTGTCAACAACCTCGTGATTGACATGATACCATCCATCCATCAATCCATCTTCTTCCGCTTATCCGGGGTCGGGGCGCGGGGGCAGCAGCTTCAGGAGGGAAACCCAGACTTCCCTCTCCCCAACCACTTCAACCAGCTCCTCCGGTGGGATCCCAAGGCGTTCCCAGGCCAGCCGAGAGACATAGTCTCTCCAGCGTGTCCTGGGTCGTCCCCGGGGCCTCCCACCGGTGGGACATGCCCGGAACACCTCCCCAGGGAGGCGTCCAGGAGGCATCCGAACCAGATGCCCGAGCCACCTCAGCTGGCTCCTCTCAAGGCGGAGGAGCAGCGGCTCGACTCCGAGTCCCTCCCGGATGACCGAGCTTCTCACCCTATCTCTAAGGGAGAGCCCGGACACGCTGCGGAGGAAACTCATTTCGGCCGCTTGTATCCGGGATCTCGTTCTTTCGGTCACGACCCACAGCTCGTGACCATCGGTGAGGGTTGGAACGTAGATCGACCGGTAAATCGAGACCTTTGCCTTTTGCCTTTTGGCTTTTGCTTTGCTCTTTCTTTACCACGACAGACCAATACAGAGTCTGCATCACTGCAGACGCTGCACCGATCCGCCTGTCGATCTCCCGCTCCATCCTACCCTCACTTGTGAACAAGACCCCAAGATACTTGAACTCCTCCACTTGGGGCAGGATCTCATCCCAACCTGAAGACGACACTCCACCCTTTTCCGACTGAGGACCATGGTCTCGGATTTGGAGGTGCTGATCCTCATCCCAGCCGCTTCACACTCTGCTGCGAACCGCTCCAGTGAGAGCTGAAGGCCCCGGCCTGATGAAGCCAACAGCACCACATCATCTGCAAAGAGCAGAGATGCAATGCTGAGGCCACCAAACCGGAACCCCTCCACGCCTCGGCTGCGCCTAGAAATTCTGTCCATAAAAGTTATGAACAGAATCGGTGACAAAGGGCAACCTTGGCGGAGTCCAACCCTCACCGGAAACGAATCCGACTTACTGCCGGCAATGCGGACCAAACTCTGGCAACGGTCGTACAGGGACCGAACAGCCCGTATCAAGGGGCCCGGCACCCCGTACTCCCGAAGCACCCCCCACAGAACTCCCCGAGGGACACGGTCGAACGCCTTCTCCAAATCCACAAAACACATGTGGACTGGTTGAGCGAACTCCCACCCTCGAGGATCCTGCGGAGGGTGTAGAGCTGGTCCACTGTTCCACGGCCAGGACGAAAACCACACTGCTCCTCCTGAATCCGAGATTCGACCTCCCGATGGACCCTCCTCTCCAGCACCCCTCAAATAGACCTTACCAGGGAGGCTGAGGAGTGTGATCCCTCTGTAGTTGGAACACACTCTCCGGTCCCCCTTCTTAAAAATGGGGACCACCACCCCAGTCTGCCAATCCAGAGGCACTGTCCCCGATGTCCACGCGATGTTGTATAGGCGTGGCAACCACGACAGCCCCACAACATCCAGAGTCTTTAGGAACTCCGGGCGGATCTCATCCACCCCCGGGGCCCTGCCACCGAGGAGCTTTCCAACCACCTCAGTGACTTCGACCCCAGAGATAGGAGAGCCCACCCCAGAGTCCCCAGACTCTGCTTCATCAAAAGGAGACGTGTTGGTGGAATTGAGGAGGTCTTCGAAGTATTCCCCCCACCGCTTCACGACGTCCCGAGTCGAGGTCAGCAGCACCCCATCGCCACTATACACAGTGTTAATGGTGCACTGCTTTCCTCTCCTGAGACGCCAGATGGTGGACCAGAATTTCCTCAAAGCCATCCGGAAGTCGTTTTCCATGGCCTCACCGAACTCCTCCCATGTCCGAGTTTTTGCCTCAGCAACCGCCGAAGCCGAGTTCCGCTTGGCCATCCGGTACCTGTCAGCTGCCTCCGGAGTCCGACAGGCCAAAAAGGCCCGATAGGACTCCTTCTTCAGCTTGACGGCATCCCTTTCCGCTGGTGTCCACCAGCGGGTTCGAAGATTGCCGCCGCGACAGGCACCGACCACCTTAAGGCCACAGCTCCGATCGGCCGCCTCAACAATGGAGGCGCGGAACATGGCCCATTCGGACTCAATGTCCCCCGCCTCCCCCGAGACAAGGGAGAAGCTCTGCCGGAGGTGGGCAGTGAAACTCTTTCTGACAGGGGATTCCGCCAGACGTTCCCAGCAAACCCTCACAATAGGTTTGGGTCTGCCAGGTCGGACCGGCATCTTCCCCCACCATCGGAGCCAACACACCACCAGGTGGTGATCAGTTGACAGCTCCGCCCCTCTCTTCACCCGAGTGTCCAAAACATGCGGCCGCAAATCCGATGACACGACTACAAAGTCGATCATCGAACTGCGGCCTAGGGTGTCCTGGTGCCAAGTGCACATATGGACACCCTTATGCTTGAACATGGTGTTCGTTATGGACAAACCGTGACGAGCACAGAAGTCCAACAACAGAACACCGCTCGGGTTCCGATCAGGGGGGCCGTTCCTCCCAATCACGCCCCTCCAGGTCTCACTGTCATTCCCCACGTGAGCGTTGAAGTCCCCCAGCAGGACGAGGGAGTCCCCAGAGGGAGCGCTCTCCAGCACACCGTCCAAGGACTCCAAAAAGGGTGGGTACTCTGAGCTGCTGTTTGGTGCATATGCACAAATAACAGTCAGGACCCGTCCCCCCACCCGAAGGCGGAGGGAGGCGACCCTCTTGTCCACCGGGGTAAACCCCAACGTACAGGCGCCGAGCCGGGGGGCAATAAGTATGCCCACACCTGCTCTGCGCCTCACACCGTGGGCAACTCCAGAGTGGAAGAGAATCCAACCCCTCTCAAGAGGACTGGTACCAGAGCCCAAGCCGTGTGTGGAGGCGAGTCCGACTATGTCTAGTCGGAACTTCTCGGCCTCGCACACCACCTCGGGCTCCTTCCCTGCCAGAGAGGTGACATTCCATGTCCCAAAGCCAGCTTCTGTAGCCGGGGGTCGGTCCGCCAACGTCTCCTCCCTTGGCTGCCACCCAGCCTACACTGCACCCGACCCCTTTGGCCCCTCCCACCGGTGGTGAGCCCGTGGGAAGGGTGACCCACGTTGCCTCTTCGGGCTGTGCCCGGCCGGGCCCCATGGGTGCAGGCCCGGCCACCAGGTGCTCGCCAGCGAGCCCCGCCTCCAGGCCTGGCTCCAGAGGGGGGCCCCGGTGACCCGCGTCCGGGCAAGGGAAACGAGTCTCCAAAGTTCTTTTCCATCATAAGGGTCTTCTGAGCCGTTCTTAGTCTGGCCCCTCACCTAGGACCTGTTTGCCATGGGTGACCCTGCCAGGGGCATAAAGCCCCAGACAACATAGCTCCTAGGATCATTGGGACACGCAAACCCCTCCACCACGTTAAGGTGCCGGCTCACGGAGGGGGACATGATACCAGAACATCTTAAAAAAGGAAGTGTGGGAAGTGTTAGATTGCCACCTCAAGCTAGGGGTTTATTATAGGGCCACACATATAGGTGCATATTCTGCTATTTTAAGATGACATGATACCAGAACATCTTAAAATAGCAGAATATGCACCTATATGTATGGCCCTATAATAAACCACTAGCTTGAGGTGGCAATCTAACACTTCCCAAATTAATAACTTTTCCCTAAATCCCGGCACGTCTGTCCTATCATTTGTGCATTGTCAAAGAAAGAAAGCCATTTCAACACTTTGGATCGGTCTTTTTTTTTTTTTTTTTTTTTTTTTTAAAAGCAAAAAGCAACAAGTGGACAGACTAACAATACATCCAGCTCCAACGATATTATGAATTACGAAGCGTAGATTTAGCGTGAACAGCAAATCGCCATCAAGCCCTATTTTGCCGTGAATTGCACGATAACTTAGGCTGGTAACACCAGTTTCCAGCGATTGCAGAGTTCATGAAAGCGCGCGTCACGGCAAGATATCCACAAACAAGACCGACGCGCGCGGAAACACGCTTCACTTTAATCACATTATGTTACAAGTTACCAATGTGAAATAAATTCCGTATAATTGTGTGTTTAAGCCTTACCAGTGCACGTCTTCGCGCTTGCAGGAGTAAGCGTCTTCGTGTTTGCAGGTTTGACCGTCTTTCCACGAGGCGTGAGCGAGTTCTGCCCACCCATTTCTCGTCTTGCTGAGGTATGGCAGGTCCGAATGGTTGTCATCAACCTTTCCCTTGACGTTCTAATAGTTGCAACCACAACTTTGTGCAACATGACAAGGAAGAGAAAAAGATGATAATGCTCCAACATGCCTTGTATCACAACAAATGGCGATGGAGGGTCCAAGGTCGCGTGTTTCAAAGTCACCCTGCTTGTTTGTCATTCGGTTTTACCGGTACCGCCACTTGCTGGACAGGCGGGGTAGTGCTGTTTTTTTCCTCCCCCCTGACATACGTCATCAGTCTCATTTGAATAAGCTACCCTGCCCGCTTTCATGCTGTGTGAACGCAAACTCGTGGGCCGCTCACAAGTTCTTCGGACCCGGAACTGACTCTACCATGAACTCAAAGTTCATGGGCTTTTTGGTGTGAAAGCGCCTTTTAAAGATGGAGAATTGGTGGACTACATTGAAGTTGGAATGTAGTGAATTGGATGAAGAATGTGGAAGTAAATGTGAAATGTAGAATGGAGGGAGAGGTAGGGTACAAAATGGGGACTTGTGGTAAGACGTTAATTTTGGAAGTGAAAAAGAAGAGCTCATGGTGTGAATTGGTGGAATATATTGAAGTTGGAACAAAGTGAATCGGATGAAAATTGTGGAAGTAAATGTGAAATGTAGAATCTCCCATTATGAATACATTGGAAAAAACGTGTACGAAATCGGGAATTGCGAGTAAGGCGTGAATTTTGGAACAGGAAAAGAGCTCGTGGTATGATTTGGTGGAATATATTGACGTTGGAATGAAGTAAATTGGATGAAAAATGTGGAAGGAAATTTTGAATCTTCCATGAAGAATGCATGAGGAAAAATTGGGTACAAAATGGGGAATTGTGGGTAAGGCGTGAATATTTGGAATATGTTTAAATTGGAAAGATGAGAATGGGATGAATCATGTGGAAGTAGGGGTCTTCCAGCCTAACTATGGTTACAAATAGGTGTTTTAATTTTCTATGTAAAAGTTGAAATGTATGCGGATGGACAATATCAACTCAACTCAATTTAGTCGACTTCAATCAATAGAGAGAGATTAAAATGGTTTTAGATTTGACCTTATATCGGCTGTCAGATTTTTAACAAGGCCAATACTTTTTTTTTCCTTTTTCTTTTTGTTGTTTTGGGATGGGCCAATCCGAGTGTGCGGTGGCCCCAAGTCGAGGTGCACTGTAGAAACAATAATGCACATCATCTCACGCTTGAAATTTGACTTGACCAACCCAAATGTGTGTTTGTCTTCTTGTGTCCTGCAGACGTCGCTGAGAAATATCTTCGTCCTGACCAAGAGGACATGAAGCCTCCGAATGTTAAAGAGGAGGAAGAACATCCTTACATCGAAGAGGAAGAAAAGCCCGTTCGTGTCAAAGAGGAGGAGGTTGAGGATGACGTCACCAAGTCACCAATGACCTTCGCCCCTTTAAAGAGTGAAGATGAAGTCAAGGGTGAGAGTGAGGAGGGCAGAGGGGCGGAGCCTCCAAACAGGATCTTAAATCCTCAAAACATGATTCCACAAAGTGATGCAGACCACTGGGGACCATCAAAAATAAAAAGTGATGACATAAGGTCCCTTTCTTCTCATGATGATGATGATGATGATAATGATGATAATCTGCATGGTAATGATGAACATGCTGCTGATGATAGGTCGTGTCACACTGACGACAAATCCTGCGAATGTTCTCACTGTGGGAAAACATTGAGTTCAAAAGGAAGTTTGAAAATTCACTTGAGAAGACACACTGGGGAAAAACCTTTTTCTTGTTTAGATTGTGGCAAAAGCTTCTCTGACAAGTCAGATTTAACAATACATACAAGAAGACACACTGGGGAAAAACCTTTTTCTTGTTCAGATTGTGGCAAAAGCTTCTCTCGGAAGTCACATTTAACATTACATTCAAGAACACACACTGGGGAAAAACCTTTTTCTTGTTTAGATTGTGGCAAAAGCTTCTCTTGGAAGTCAGATTTAACAACACATACAAGAAGACACACTGGGGAAAAACCTTTTTCTTGCTCAGATTGTGGCAAAAGCTTCTCTCGGAAGTCACATTTAACATTACATTCAAGAACACACACTGGGGAAAAACTTTTTGCTTGTACCCACTGTGGCAAAAGCTTCTTTCGGAAGTCACATTTAACAACACATACAAGAAGACACACTGGGGAAAAACCTTTTTCTTGCTCAGATTGTGGCAAAAGCTTCTCTTCGAAGTCAAATTTAACAACACATACAAGAAGACACACTGGCAAGAAACCTTTTTCTTGCTCAGACTGTGGCAAAAGCTTCCCTGCCAAACCTGAATTAAGAAGCCACATAAGAACACACACGGGACAGAAACCATATTCATGCAAAAAATGTGTGAAAAGCTTCGCTTCCACCAATTCTTTAACAGCACATGCAAAAACACACACTGGAGAGAAACCGTATTCCTGCTCAGATTGTGGAAAAAGCTTCTCTTCCATTACAAATTTAAGAAAGCACACAAGAACACATGGTGGGAAGGAACCATTCAGTTGCAGTGTTTGTGCTAAAAGATTCTCTTGTAAAAAGCTTGCTGAGAGACACGAGTGTGCTGGTGAGAATAGCAGCCATCTTTGAAGCTTCAAAAAATGAAGGGAAGTGAGACTGGTGTGCTGTAAAAGTGTCAATGCATCTTAAAAGTGTAAATGTAAAGCTTTCAAATCTACTCAACCTGTAAATATTAAATGTTTGCTGTTAATGTGTTTAAATGTCAAAGTATGTTTGTTTTGTTCTTTTTGTACGTAATTTAGGAAGTTATTTTTGTTTGCTTCTGAATTTTGTTAATGGTTGTTTGTTGATGTTTGTACGTGTTGTGTATTTGCTTGTGTGAAGCACATTGATTTGCCTTGTGTATGAAATAGAAATAAAGCTACCTTGCAATTTTCCCCAAATAAGCGTCAATACGTTCAGACACACAAAGCCATCTGCGATTAAAATTTTTTGTTGAACAGTGTTATCACTGAAATGATTGATGCAAATGTCCTACTCTTTGTTGCTAACTCAACCACCACAGCTCCGTGCTAGCTAACACGCCATATGCTAGTGCATTTTGCAAATTTTATCTTTCTATGTAACAATTTTGACATGATTAGCATACAATATTCAGATGACATAAGAACAAAATTGTGTCCATACCTGGTTTTGATTGAATATAATTTCTGTTCATGTGGCACTTTTGCCTCTGCAGGCAGATTGTTCTTGTCGTCAAACAACCTTTCATCACATTTTGAAATCAAAATACAAATCAAATGGAGTAGATGCCACCTGGACTTCCGGGCTTCACACACCAGCTCCGTTTCCGGCCACTGCTGCGACTCACAGGCGGCGTTCCGACAAAAATGATCACATTAAGAGAAGCGACAGTACAATGCAATTGCATTTGTACTTCTGAGTGTGGCGCTGATGAGATGATGCTCCCCCTGGTGGGAAGTGTGTGGCAATACCTTACATCCCTAGCCAATCAGCATTAGTGCCCTCCCTACAAATAAGGAGTCAGTTGGTACCTGCCCTCAACTTACTCCTTGGCTCTGAGGTCCGCCTCCTTGACTTCAATGGCTTGTCATCATCAGTCATCACGAACATTTTACCTTCATTGGAAGGTAAGTGTTGCGTCAAAACTTTGCTGAAGGAAAGTGTGAGAGCCACAGATGACAAAAACTGGCCAAAAGTCATTTGTATTACTTGCAGTACAAATAAATATTGCATATATCAATAATATATCAGATACTGTACCAAACATTTACTACTAACTAAGACAAGTAATTAAACTCATAACATTTGGTGGTTTAAATCTCATCCCAGATAATAAACTTTCAGTTTACCTCAAAATGCTTGTTCAACTTTGATGGCGAATTTTTAAACTGCACATCCACTTCAATAAACTGGTGCCATTTAAAACTTTTCAATTATATCGGGAACAAAACATTGAAAAAGGGAATGAAACTTTCGAACTGCAGCAAAAAAAAATAAAAAAAAATGGCGGCATCTGTCGATGCCTTGATGACAATGCTTGCTTTGAAGCCTCCGCACAGTTTCCAGCAACCAATCATAAGGCAGCGGGGGCGTGTCCTGCCTGACTTAACTTCCGCCGCACTTCCGCAGGTCTTCTGTACTGTGTGGGCTGTCGGCTATCCAGCTCAGTGCTCTCAGTCTAGTTAGCTTAGCTTAGCTTAGTTTAGCTGGGAGAGCAACAGGAGCTTTGACCTAGTAGACTTGCCGTAGTTGATCGCGAGATGCGGTGACTATCGCGTGACCGGTAGCGAGACTGGGAAAATCTAACATGGCGGCGACCTGCTGCTAAAATAGAATTAGCTTATTTCTAATTAAACCCGAATTTAACGACTTGATAAATTCGATTTTTTTCTTTTCTAAGAAAGATCGGAAATATTATCCAGTGTGGACGACCTCGAACGTTTTATTGACGATCATTTTTATAGCTGCGCGATGGATGATCTGGCGGCTAGTCGGGATAATCCTTCGAAAAAAAGGAAAAATGATTCATCAACAGATACGGATGATTTAGCAACCACCGACGTATCGGTGAGTATGCTGGATTCCATAAATAAAAAACTTGACGTCCTCTGTCTTATCCGCGAGGACGTCAAAGAATTAAAGGCAAGTTTGGAATTCGTTAGCCAACAGGTAAGCGATCTCCAACGCGATAACTCCGAGCTACGCTCCTCTCTCGTCGCTAAAGATCCCACAGGAGACGGTAAATAATATCTCTTTTCACCGTGTACACCGGCTCGGAGCTCGTAAGGGCAATAAGCCCCGTCCTATTATTGCTAAGTTCGAACATTTTAAACATAAAGAATTGGTAAAAAGTAAAGGACGGGAGCTCAAAGGGACATCTTTCGGGATGAATGATCAATTCCCAAGAGAGATAAACGAGCGGCGAAAAGTACTGTTTCCTATAATGAAACAAAACAGACAGGAGGGTAAACGGACCTCGATGGTCGTTGATAAATTATATATCGACGGCCAGCTATTCCGGAACCCAACCTCGACCCCTTGGCTGTTCTAACTGATAATTAGTAGAGCCGAGAATTGTGTGATTATTTGACGTATGTATATGTATATGTATGTGTATGTATATGTGTATATATGTATATATATATGTATATGTATATGTATGTATAGGTATATGTATGGATAATGGGTTACGAAATAGAATATGAACTTATATTATGCATAGGCTATATAGTAATAATAATAATAATAATAATAATAATATAAAAATATATTCTTAAAAAATATAATAATAATAATAATAATAATAATCTCGCTTAGGTCACTATTTACTGGTATATTGTTATGTTGAATCCCCCACAGATTTCCTTCACACTCACTTCCCCCCACGTTTCTTCACTATTATACTTATCTACTTGTTATCTCTCTCTTTATGTAAATTATATAAATTGCCTAATTACTCTTTTGCTATCCTACAATATGTTAATATTAATAAGTAGCTTATATAGATGTATTCATAAGACTGAGTCTATATTGCTTGTATGCAGAAATTAGTTCTGGTCTCTTGGAATGTGTGTGGCGCTCGCTCCCAGGCAAAAAGAATAAAATTTTTAGACCATCTCTCAAAATTTAAGGCAGATATTTGTCTCCTACAAGAAACCCACTTACAAAAATCAGAAGAAAATTTTTTTATAGATAAAAATTTTAGTCAAGTTTACTCTGCCTCCTATAATAGTAGACAAAGAGGTGTCTCTATACTTATACATAAGAATTTATTTTTTACTCTAAATAATATAGTAACAGATTTAGAGGGCCGTTATATTATTATCCAGGTAACTATATTTAATAAAGTATATACAATTGGTAATTTATATGCCCCAAATAATGATGACCCTGATTTTTTCCATGAATTTTTCTCTCGGTTACTCGATTTAGCAACAAATTCTACTATTATTATTGGAGGTGATTTTAACACGGTCTTAAACCCGTTAATAGATCGTTCTAATAATACGATATATACAAGGCGATTACGATCCGCTAAAGTAATAGATGAATATATGGAGGATTTTGGCCTCAGCGATGGCTGGAGACTTCAAAACCCAACTAAGAAGGAATTTACTTTCTTCTCTGCTGTGCACCGATCATTCTCAAGAATTTATTTTTTCCTTACAAATAATTCTATTGTTGATAAAACTGCTATAAAAATACATTCTATAATTATAAGTGATCATGCACCAGTCTCCCTCACTCTACAAATTGACTCTACCCTGAAACCTCCCCCGATATGGCGTTTTAACATTTCATTACTGAAAGACGTAGAGTTTGATAAAATTATTAGAAGGGAGTGGGCAGATTTTTTGGAAATAAATGACTCTCCAAATATATCTCCATCTCTTCTCTGGGAAGCAGGGAAAGCGGTAATTAGAGGGAAAATTATATCATATTCAACTTATAAAAAGAAACAGGATCAAAAATTAGAAAAATACCTGGAAGATAAAATTAAACAACTAACGGATGAATATGCATTAAACCCAAATAATCAAATATGGATAGAACTACAGAATATAAAAATACAGTTAGATAACATGTTATCTAAAAAGACAGAGTTTACAATACAACAGTTGAGATATAATAATTTTGAACATAATAATAAATCAGGTAAATTCCTGGCAAATCAACTTCAACGGAATCGGGAAAAATCTCTTATAACGGCTATTAAAGATATAAATGGTGAATGCACACAATCACCAGAAGGAATTAACCATATTTTTTATAACTATTATCTAAATCTATACACAGAAATTAATAGACCTAACCCTGAATATATTGAGGCATTCCTAAACAGCTTAAATATACCTCAGTTATCCATTGAACATAAAGATATTCTCGATACCCCGCTTACTATAGATGAGTTGTTTCGTGCTTTAGACAGTATGCCTAATGGCAGAGCACCTGGTCCAGACGGCTTTCCGGCTATATTTTTTAAACATTTCTGGTTAATGTTTGCTCCATTATTTCTAAGGGTAGTAACTGAAATTAAAAGTAAAGGTGATATACGTCAAGATATGAATATAGCAGCAATTAAACTTTTATTAAAACCAGAAAAAGACCCTACCCTCCCGTCAAGTTACCGACCGATATCACTAATTAATACCGATATTAAAATTATCGCTAAGGCCTTGGCATCTCGATTAGAGACAGTAATCTCGACAATTATTCATAGTGATCAAACAGGTTTTATTAAAGGTCGTCATTCTACTAATAATATTAGGAGACTCTTTAACTTGATTAGTATGTCACAGCGGTATGATAAAAAGGCAGTTGTTATTTCGCTGGATGCAGAAAAAGCATTCGATAAAGTTAACTGGTCTTTCCTCTTTGCTGTCTTAAATAAATTCGGCTTCGGGGAGTCATTCATTCAATGGGTCTCAATATTATATGATTCGCCTAAAGCTACAGTTACTACTAATGGGATTACGTCACAGAGTTTTACTCTACAAAGGGGAACAAGACAAGGGTGCCCAATGTCTCCTTTATTATTTGCTATATTTATTGAGCCGCTTGCATTAGCTATACGTCAGGATAGACGGATCCAAGGAATCCACTCCGGGACAACAGAACATAAAATTAATCTATATGCCGATGATATATTACTCTATTTAGAAGAACCTGCTATCTCGCTAGGGGAAGCATTTAAATTAATAACTAAATTCTCTCACTTATCAGATTACTCTATCAACTGGACAAAATCAACATTATTACCTATTACAGAAAATTCATGGAATCCTACAAGTCAGGATCCACACTACTCCTTTCCTACAGGTAATTTAAAATACTTAGGTGTTAAAATTTCACCTAAGTTAACTGAATTAACTTCTTTAAATTTTTCACCATTATTGGATAGTATCCGTAGTGACCTGGAGCGCTGGAATAATCTTCCGATCTCTTTAATAGGACGGATAGCTACTATAAAAATGAAAGTTTTACCAAAGATTAATTATTTATTTTCAATGATTCCATTTAAACCTACGTCTAACTGGTTCCAATCGCTGGACTCTGCTATCCTAAAATTCTATTGGAATAAAAAAAAAGCCAAAATTAGTCTATCTACTCTTCAGGAAAGTAAATCTAAAGGAGGTTTAGAGGCACCAAACTTTATGTACTATTATTTAGCTAATCAACTACAATATCTTGTGCTATGGACACAACCCAACAGAGATACTAACTGTTGGTTGGAATTGGAGCAGAAGGATTGTAATAATCTTAGACTGTCAGATTTACTCTTTATCACAAAATCAATAAGACGACATAATTGTTTTAAAAACCCAATGATAGCCGCCACCCTGACTGCCTGGTGGAAGGCATTAGAAATTACAAACTCCCAACTGGCGCCCTGTGGGCTCTCTCCCATTTGGCATAACCCCGACTTTCAACTTAATAATCAGTCGTTCCATTTAAGCCTATGGGAGCAGAAAGGAATTACACACCTTCATCATCTTTTCTCAGATAATAAGTTTATATCGTATACAAACTTGGTCCAGAAATATGAAATAAAAAAGGGAAATTTTTTACATTATCTGCAAGTTAAAAATATGGTTAAGAAACAAATCCCAACACTTCAGGATACGCTCCAACTGCCTGTCTTAGATAATGATATTATAAAGCTTTCTCCAACAACAATAAAGAAAATATCAAAAATATATAAGTTATTTTTATACACAAATAAAACGTATTTACCGACTTTAAAATGGGAAAAAGACTTGTCTATAGTTCCGGAACCAGACTTTTGGACCCAAATCTGTGAAAATGTATTTAAAATGACCAAACAGACAAATTTGCAACTTATCCAATATAAGATACTTCATAGAACATATATTACACAATATATGATGAAAAAAATGGGACTCTCTGACTCCGACATTTGTCTCCAGTGCTCACAAAACACTGCCGATACTTATCTTCATGCTTTATGGTCATGTACTCCAGTGCTGCATTTCTGGACTAAAATCTTGGAAAAGCTCGCTGATATATTAAACTGTAGGCTTCCTTTATCTCCAAGATTGTGTTTACTAGGTGACTTAACAATAACTGAGCTACCATGTAAACAATCTCAATCTATATTTATAGCCCTTACTATTGCTAAAAAAATAATCCTTGTCAATTGGAAAAATAAACAATCTCTAAATATCGACCACTGGTTAAACTTACTAATAAATTATATCTCAATGGAAAAAATCTCTGCCTTAAATAAAAATCAAGTATCAAGATTTAAACAAATATGGTCTATGTACATAGAATATTTTAATCTCAATCTGGCAACTTAATCCTGCCAAGATTCTGCCTGTTAACGAGAGCCACCACATCGTTACAACTTCTGTTTTCGCTGCTTCTGTATTTGGTATTTTGTATCTGATTGTTTTTATTTTTATATAGTCAGGAACCGAGTTGCTGCTAGTGGGCTCGAGCATACCACACTATACGACACTATACTCATTAACTCCTTAAGATTTATTTCTAGTGGGCACTAAGCATCAACACTTGGTGTTACTGCATGCTAATTAGTCAATTTTCTTGACGCCGTCCCCTGTGGTCGGGCGGGGATGGTTCTACCCCCCCCCCCCGTTGTCTGCTTGGCGGCGGTTGCGTCCTGGCCGCTCCCTGGGCCCCCTGTGGGGTGCGGTGTTGGGGAGCTCCCCCTGGTGCCCGGGGCGGTGCCGTCCCGGCGCGGTCCGCTGCTCCGTGCCCGGCGGCGCGGTTCGGGGTGGGTGGGCCTCCGGTGTGCCCCGTGGTTCCCTCTCCCCTCCCCCTTCCTCCCCCCCGTCGCCTCTCCCTCCTCGCCTCCTCCCGCCCATCCTCCTCTGCCTCCCGGTCCTTTTTCCCTTGTCGCCCTCCCTCCTCCCCCCCCCCCCCCTCCTGCCCTGCAGCCGCCCTTTCGCCTTCTTGTCGTCTTCTCCCTGCTTCCTCCCCCCCCCCCCCTTCCCTGTCTGCCCTGCGGCCCCTCCCCCTCCCTCTCCCTGGGCCTGGGGCTCCCTCCCCGGCCCGGGCGTCGGGCTCCGGGGGCCGGGCGGGGGTTTGGGGCCTGCCCCGCTCCGGTAGAACTCCTGGCGCCCCGGGCGGGCTCCGGTGGGCGGTGGGCTGTCCGGTAGCCCTGCTGCGCTGGCTGTCCGCCCATTGTGGTGCCGTGTGGATGAGGTGGGGGTGGGGGGTGGGGTGGGGGGTGCTGGGGGGTGGGCGTGCCACCTACACCCGCCGGGTTGGGTGAGGCCCCGCTGGTCGCTCCTCTTACTCACTTCACTAGTTTTGCACTATACACTTTGTAAATATACACATAGGGCACACATCACATTTCTTGGTGGGGTGGGGAAGGGTGGAAACACCGTCTTCACCCTTCAACTCCCCTCCAATTTTAATGCACTTCACGTCCAAGGGGAGGGGTGAGTTGGGGCAGGGAGCCATCAGAGGGGATGGACTGCAGTGCTTGGCAGCGCTGTGGTCCCCCCCATCTGTGTCCCTGCCCCACCACTTTGTCCCTCCATTCCCTTTTTTAATGCACTACACACATACATATTCATTTTTTGGGGGGGGATACGGGTGTGTCGGAGTAGGGGAAATTTTTTCCCTCTGCTCCGACTCACCTGCTCCCAATTTTAATGCACCACATGCACACACTTGTATATACACTGGGTGGGGCTATAAGGGTAGAGCTCGCCAGTCGGCGAGCTGGCGGACTCAGTAACAGGGCTAGGTGTCACTAGTACTCTGGCGTGACGACCGGGGCCTCTCCCCACCGGGCTCGGTGTTTTGGTGTTCCGCCTTCTCCCCTGGTGCTTCCTCCTCTGCTTCCCCCCTCCCGCCGCTGTGCTACTCTCGCGCGGCTGGAGGTGGGGTGGGCACATCTTCCCTCTCTGCGCTGCTGCCCGGTGCCGGTTTCCGGGGGGGGGGGGGGGGGGGGGGCTCGTGGGGGGCCGGGTTCGCGGGGGGGGTTGGCGGCCATCGGGGGGGGGCGGCTTGTTTGGGTGGGGGGTGGCGGTATGGGTGGGTGGGGGGTTGGGGGTTGGGGGTCGGGGTGTGTTCGGGGGTTTGGGGATCGGGGGTGGTGGGGCCTGGGTCGTGGTGGGTGGCGGGTTTGGGTGGGGTGCGGGGGGGTCGTGGGGGGGTGGGGGCTGGGGACCGGTGGGGCGCTGGGGGGGCCCGCTGGGCCTCGTTCCGTGGCCCTGGGCTCGGGGGTGTGGGCCGGGGCTGGGGCGGGGGTGTTCCGGGCGTCTGGGTCGGCTCGCCGACCGGTGTCCGCTCGGGTGGCTTGGGGGTGGCCTTGGTGCTGCCGCGGCCTGGGGATTCCGGGGGGGGGGGGGGGTGCTCGCTTTGCTGGACCGCGGTTGACAGCTTCTTTCTTTGGAGGTGGTCCTTATGCATGCCAGATCCGTCGCACCAGCATCTACTGAAACTCAACAAAAGTAGCCTCTCCCTCCCACAGCCCCTTGAATCAGTGGGTGCTGGTGTCTGTGGTTCTCACTTTGCTTGATCTATCCTTCCCTCCTTCCTCTCTTTAGTTTTTCCTCTGGTCTCTTGAGATTTTAATTTATTAGAAGTACGAGGCTTCTGGGGTTGGCATAAGACTCTGGTTTTGTAACCACGTAGGAGGGGTCTTGTTGGTGCTGGACTTCACTTTGATGGATTGGATGTACTGGCTTCTATGGATCTCACTCTGCCTCATCGATCCTTCCCTCCTTCCTCTCTTTAGTTTTTCCTCTGGTCTCTGAGATCTTGCTAAATTTGATGGAATTTAGAGGCTCCCGGGGTTGGCGTAAGAGTTTGATTTTGTAACCATGGGGAAGGCAGGAAGTGTTTGGTCGGTGCTGGATTTCACTTTGATTTACCTTTCTTTTCTCTTTATTTCTTTTTTTTTTTTTTTTCTGACCTTTTCTCTGGTCTCCTGACCATTTAAACCTCACGACTCTGGCAAGATTCTGAAGTACCTGGTTAAGGCGAAGGGTAATGGGATATTTATAAGGTTTTAGGTGAATTAATGAGTATAAATGTATATGTATTTGCACGCACACACACGCACGCACGCACGCAAACGCACGCAAACGCACGCACGCAAACGCACACGCACACGCACACGCACACGCACACGCACACGCAAACGCAAACGCACGCACACATACGCACGCACAAAAAAAAAAAAAAAAAAAAGAGCAATGATGACAAGACGTTGAATCGGTAAGACTACCGAATGAACAATTCTGAGCTCTTTTAGAAAAAAAAAAGAAAAAAGAGAAAAAAAAAAAAAAAAAAAAAATTTGTTGAACAGTGTTATCACTGAAATGATTGATGCAAATGTCCTACTCTTTGTTGCTAACTCAACCACCACAGCTCCGTGCTAGCTAACACGCCATATGCTAATGCATTTTGCAAATTTTATCTTTCTATGTAACAATTTTGACATGATTAGCATACAATATTCAGATGACATAAGAACAAAATTGTGTCCATACCTGGTTTTGATTGAATATAATTTCTGTTCATGTGGCACTTTTGCCTCTGCAGGCAGATTGTTCTTGTCGTCAAACAACCTTTCATCACATTTTGAAATCAAAATACAAATCAAATGGAGTAGATGCCACCTGGACTTCCGGGCTTCACACACCAGCTCCGTTTCCGGCCACTGCTGCGACTCACAGGCGGCGTTCCGACAAAAATGATCACATTAAGAGAAGCGACAGTACAATGCAATTGCATTTGTACTTCTGAGTGTGGCGCTGATGAGATGATGCTCCCCCTGGTGGGAAGTGTGTGGCAATACCTTACATCCCTAGCCAATCAGCATTAGTGCCCTCCCTACAAATAAGGAGTCAGTTGGTACCTGCCCTCAACTTACTCCTTGGCTCTGAGGTCCGCCTCCTTGACTTCAATGGCTTGTCATCATCAGTCATCACGAACATTTTACCTTCATTGGAAGGTAAGTGTTGCGTCAAAACTTTGCTGAAGGAAAGTGTGAGAGCCACAGATGACAAAAACTGGCCAAAAGTCATTTGTATTACTTGCAGTACAAATAAATATTGCATATATCAATAATATATCAGATACTGTACCAAACATTTACTACTAACTAAGACAAGTAATTAAACTCATAACATTTGGTGGTTTAAATCTCATCCCAGATAATAAACTTTCAGTTTACCTCAAAATGCTTGTTCAACTTTGATGGCGAATTTTTAAACTGCACATCCACTTCAATAAACTGGTGCCATTTAAAACTTTTCAATTATATCGGGAACAAAACATTGAAAAAGGGAATGAAACTTTCGAACTGCAGCAAAAAAAATATAAAAAAAAATGGCGGCATCTGTCGATGCCTTGATGACAATGCTTGCTTTGAAGCCTCCGCACAGTTTCCAGCAACCAATCATAAGGCAGCAGGGGCGTGTCCTGCCTGACTTAACTTCCGCCGCACTTCCGCAGGTCTTCTGTACTGTGTGGGCTGTCGGCTATCCAGCTCAGTGCTCTCAGTCTAGTTAGCTTAGCTTAGCTTAGTTTAGCTGAGCTTAGCTTAGCTTAACTCGCTAGCCGCTAACAAAGAGAAGCACATAACACGTGGTCAGGAAAAGACCGAGTGTGACTTTGTTGGCATTATTGTGCCAAAATGTCGGCGAGAACGACACCAAAGGACGAGGAGGAACTCTTTGGAGTCAAAGAAGAGAACGAGCAACATTTTCAACCGCTGGACGATGTTTGCCAGCAGCCTCGAATTGTGCTACACGCAGCAGGTTTGTACACTTTTTTTTTTTCTTTTTTCTTTTTATTGGAAGAACAGTAATATAAAATACAACAGCCAGGGGGAGACAAATGCATATGAAAATAAACTACAAAAATAAATTGTACAGTTCACATAAATATAGGGTTTTGCTTGCTTTCTTATTTGTGGAATGACCAATAGACTTAATATATTGTTTGACTTCATTTTCGAACATGAACAAACGAGGTCTCTGCTTAATGTATCGACATTTGTGTATGTGCCATTTTGCCAATATGAGAACAAAATTAATTATATGAAAAGCGTCTTGAGATCTAGATGGATAATTATTGAAGCCAAACAGTATTTTCAAAACAAAGAGAAAGTTGTGGTTCTACAATAATGAAAACAGAATTATAGATATCTTTCCATAACGTTTTGGAAAACGGGCAATCCCAAAACAAATGAAATATATCCTTAGGAGAATTTTCACAAAAAGAGCAGTCGGTGTTAATATTTTTCTTCATCCGCTGTAGAAAAACTTTGCATGTATAACATCTATGAATTATTTTAAAAGATACTTCTTTCACTTTGTTATTGATCAAATATTTGGAAGCCAAATTCCAAATTTTGGTCCAGTCAAGGTTATGAACAAGATTATTCCAATAAAACACAACATAAGGTACTGAAGCGACATCTTTCTGGAACAACTTTCGTACATTGCAATTATTATTTCGTTTATGGGAAAAACAAATCGCACCAATTTCTGTTTTGGTTGGATCAACAGACAGAGTTAGGTTGAAGTTGTAACCAACTAAACCTTTAAACAAGGTAATAACACCAGTAGGAATTGCATTTAAAACAGCATTAAAGTCAGAGACAGAAATCGTAATATTATACTTCGAAACAAATTCCTGGTAAGTCAAAAACAAGCCATTTGAATTAAACATTTGACCAACCAAAAGAATATTATGAGAGAACCAAATCGGATCAAATAAGGATTTACGTTTATGTATAATATCTGCATTATTCCATAAATAATATCTATGGGGTGAGAAGTTATGATTATAAATCAAAGACCAGGAAAGAAGCATCTGCTTATGGAAATTAGACAATTTAATGGGAAGTTTTGGAATGCTGTAGTTGCAAAACAAAAGAAATTTGAGGCCTCCAAGCTGCGAAAAAACAAAATTTGGGATCAAATTCCAGATTGAAAATGGGTTCCTTAAGAATTGTTTCAACCAGTTTATTTTGAAGGAATTATTTCGAGTTCGAAAATCCCAAAAATTAAGGCCACCTCTATTATAGGAGTTCATCATTACAGACTTTCGAATGTAATGAGTTTTATTTTTCCAAACAAAATTAAAAAGCATTTTGTCTATAACACTCAAAATCTTTTTGTTGACATCAAGAGACAGAGCAGCATATATGAGGCGGGATAATCCTTCAGCTTTGGTCAGCAAAATTCTTCCTTTTAGTGATAAGTCGCGTTGGGTTTGTACACTTGTTATTACTACTCCCTTTCTGAAGCACAACTATAAATACTATAAAGCGTGAAGAAATTTCAGCGCTGTTCAATTCAACTTTATTCTGGACAGGGGACGGTTATCCAGTCATCAGACAGTCATACCAATGTCTGTAACAGACGTGTGCGATTTGAAGAACACTTTAAGGTCCAGGATATTATTGTATTAAAACGGTGTTTCCCCACATACATTTTTTTTTTTTACAATATTACCACATTAATCTTTTTGTCATGATTACGGCATTATTACATTCAACTGCTGTTGCAACCACTGTTAATTTTGACAAGAAATTTCAATTTAGTTTGTCTTTTGACCAAAATGTATCAAAGTTGTAGTCATAATTTAGTCCTCTGATTGTATTTTAGTATTAATCCAATTTTAGTCGACGAAAATAAAGAGCAATTTTAATCGACTACATTGACAGTTTAGTCTATTTTCATTCAGCATACATTTAAACTTTTAGACAGAAATCTATTTGTAACTGTAGTTTAACACGCAAGACAGATTTCATACAATGGTGTCCATTGTTTTAGTGAAACATGTTCAACTGACAATATGACTTAGTTTTCACCCTAATAAAATAAAAAAAAATGTGCATAATTAAATTGCTTGAGATTAATCTTACAGCTGCGCAATGAATGTAACCATGTTTGAACATTGACCAAAGTGCAGTGAACACTGAACAGTTTCTGAGTGGTTCTTTTCTCCAACTCGCGTTTCATTCATTCTGATTGGATTGTGTGAATTTTCGTCACTGTGCTGTTTTCGTTTTCGTTTTAGCAAAATTGTCAGTCGATTTTAGTTATAGTTATCGTCTCAATGAGTGGCTTCTATTTTAGTTTTTGTTTAATTTTTGTCTGAAAAAAAAAGTTTGTCACAAAAATCATGACAATTTTTTGTCGACGAAATTATCGCTAGTTGCCACTGTAGCATTCATGAACTCAACTTTGTTTATTTATAAAGCGCCTTAAAAACAGGCATTGCTGTATACAAAGTGCTGCACATGAAATATAAATCGGTTGTGCAGTCAAGAATAAGGTAACAAAACAAGAACAAAGCAAACATTTTGAAGTGCGTATACAAGTTTTTGTTTTTTGTTTTTACAAGTAAATACATTTTACATCAGTAAATTAATAATAGGCAAGTGAATAAATAAATAAATACATAGATAAATAAGTAGAATAAACATCAAAACACCACAAAACACCAAAAACAATGTTCAGTTTCATGGTGCGCCAAAAGCCAAAGAATACAGATGTGTTTTAAAAGAGGATAAAGAGGGGGACTGCATAATATTTTGTGGAAGGTCGTTCCAAATGGAGGGACCGGCGGCAACAGCAAAGGCTCGATCTCCTCTAAGCCTCCGCTTTGCCCTCGGCACCTCCAATTGAGTTTGGTCTGCTGACCTGAGGCACCGAGCATGTGCGTAGGGCTGCAAGAGCTCAGTGAGATAAGGTGGCGCAAGACCATTGAGAGATTTAAAAACCAAATTCAAGAATCTTAAAGTGGACTCTAAATTTTAGAGGTGAAGAGAGGCCAGGATTGGGGTTATGTGCTCCCTCTTACGGGCACCAGTAACGAGCAGCAGTATTTTTGGATTGAGGACAATCAATGACAATCAATTCCATTTCGTCAATCAGTGTTGAGTTTATATGGGGATATGTGCGAACTGCGCACGAGACGACACATGAAAATAGAATGAAACGGGTACGCTTAATTTAGTAGAATTAATGAAATTAAACAGTTATAAGCGGTTATGAAACACAGTCCGTGTTCCCCTCCGCGAACCTGGCTGACATCCCGCTCGTGAATGTGTCTGATTATCCTTCTTTTACACAAATAAAAACCGTTAGTATTCCTCATCGGAGGACGTTGCCGAAAAATTATGATTTGACGAGGGGTTCGTGACCTGGTCAAAATAGTCCGTGTGCCGCGTCATCCTGTGCTGCCAGCATGTGAGCAGTGCTAATTTCGTCAACGAATAATTTTCATCATGAAATTTTTCTTTCAGATCAAAATTAAACAAAAACTAAAATAGAAGCCATTCATTGACATGATAACTAAAATTGACTGACACTTTCATCAATGACTAAAAGGAAAATGAAAACAATACAGTGACGAAAATTCACACAATCCAATCAGAAGGAATGAAACGCGGGTTGGAGAAAAGAACCACTCAGAAACTGTTCAGTGTTCACTGCACTTTATTTAATTTAATTATTATTTTTTTAATTGTATTTATTATTGTGCAACTGTAAGATTAATCTCCAGCAATTCTGTACTTTTTTTTTATTTAGGTGAAAACTTAAGAGAAACATCTCCTGGATGCAACTGGGACGCATCATCAGTGATGTAGCCTGGGTTCATTGAGTGTTTCGGGTCTCGCAACATCAGACACTCTTGCCCAGGTGACCCAGCCGAGGTTGATCAAGCCTCAGCTTGCGTCCCAGTAGCAGTCCACGGATCTGCCCTTTTGAGCCATAGCCACCTGGTGGCTTTCTCTGCGGCTTCGCTAACTGACTTAATGGCCTTCTTCTTGGCCGCCCCTGATACACCCAAACGTCCTAGGACTTTGCAGAAGGATCGACCAGCAAAGCCTCTGCAGCCAACTTCGTCTCATAGAAAATCTTCCAGCCCCTACCCCTGCATTCCTCCACCAGTTCCTGGTACTTTGCACGTTTCCTCTCATTGGCTTCCTCCATGCGCTCTTCCCAGGATACCGTGAGTTCCAGCATGATCAGGTGTCTTGAAGCCTCAGAGGTAATGATCATGTCTGGCCGGAGAGATGTTGCTGCGATGTGCTGGGGGAACTTTAGCTGTTTTCCCAGGTCGACTTGCAACTGCCAATCCGAGGCAGTGTGGAGTAGTCCTCTTGCTGTCTGTGGACATGACTGGGGTCTCTCTCCTGCCTTGATGAAAGGGACTGCCCTGCTCGGAGCTTTGTGATGTGTGTTCGTGCTGATTGCCAGGGCTTTGCTCTCAGCAACTGCTTTCAGAACCTGGTCATGGCGCCAGCGATAGCAACCTTCAGCCAGGGACTTTGGGCAGCTGCTGAGGAGATGTTCCAAAGAGCCTCCTCCAGAGCAAAGGGGACAGGTGGGTGTCTCACTCTTCCCCCACACATGAAGGTTCGTTGGGCTCGGGAGGGCGTCGTAAACTGCCTGCACAAGGCAAGGCAAGGCAAGGCAAGTTTATTTGTATAGCACATTTCATACACAAGGCAACTCAATGTGCTTTACACAAGGAAAGACAACACATAAGCATCAAGAAACAGTAGTTAACATTCAGAGGAAAAAAAAATAAAATAAAAATAGGTTACAAAATTTACTAAAAAAAAACAAAACAAAAAAAAACAAACAAAAAAAAACATACAAAAACAATCTTAAAACATTATTCAACAAACTTTAAAACATTTAACATAAAAAAGTTTAAAATAATAATAATAATAATAATAATAATAAAAAAAACTTAATTCAAGCTGTTTAAAAGTCCCTAATCAAAGGTATAAGAAAAAAGCAAAGTTTTTAACCTGGATTTGAATGCATTTACACTCGGGGCTGACTTCACTTCTGTTGGTAGCCTATTCCATCTGTGTGCAGCATAATAGCTAAATGCAGCTTCACCATGTTTGCTTCGAACTCTGGGTTCCACTAGTTGGCCCAAGTCTGTGGATCTCAGAGCCCTGCTGGGTTTGTACTCAATCAGCATTTCTTGGATATATTCAGGACCCAAACCATTTAGTGATTTATAGACGAGTAGCAGAACTTTAAAATCGATTCTACAGCTGACTGGGAGCCAGTGTAAATCCTTAAGTACTGGAGTAATATGTTCTGATCTTTTTGTTTTGGTCAGAACTCGAGCTGCAGCGTTCTGAATGAGCTGCAATTGTCTCATGTTCTTTTGAGAGAGTCCAGTCAGAAGACCGTTACAGTAATCGAGTCTGCTGGAGATAAAAGCATGGATAAGCTTCTCTTGGTCTGCTTGAAGCATGCAGTCCTTCAGTCTGGATATGTTTTTCAGCTGGTAAAAGGCTGTTTTAGTGATGAATTTAATATGATTGCTGAAGGTCAGGTCTGAATCTATTAGTACTCCAAGATTTCGAACTTGGTCTTTAGTTTCTAAAGACAGTGACTCAAGCTGTTTTTTAACAGCAATCCTCTTTTCTTTATTGCCGAAAACAATGAGCTCCGTTTTGTTTTCGTTCAGCTGAAGGAAATTTTGGTTCATCCAGTTGTTAACTTGCTCTAGAGAATGACACAATACGTTAATAGAACTGCTGTCATTTGGGGACATAGATAAATACAGTTGTGTGTCATCTGCATAACTATGATAGTCAACATCGGTGTTCTGAAGCGTTTGACCCAAAGGTAACATATACAGACTGAACAACAGGGGTCCAAGGACTTCAAATGAATTAAAGCTTCCCAATGAATGGGAGCAGAAAGGAATTACACACCTTCATCATCTTTTCTCAGATAATAAGTTTATATCGTATACAAACTTGGTCCAGAAATATGAAATAAAAAAGGGAAATTTCTTACATTATCTGCAAGTTAAAAATATGGTTAAGAAACAAATCCCAACACTTCAGGATACGCTCCAACTGCCTGTCTTAGCTAAAGATATTATAAAGCTTTCTCCAACAACAATAAAGAAAATATCAAAAATATATAAGTTATTTTTATACACAAATAAAACGTATTTACCGACTTTAAAATGGGAAAAAGACTTGTCTATAGTTCCGGAACCAGACTTTTGGACCCAAATCTGTGAAAATGTATTTAAAATGACCAAACAGACAAATTTGCAACTTATCCAATATAAGATACTTCATAGAACATATATTACACAATATATGATGAAAAAAATGGGACTCTCTGACTCCGACATTTGTCTCCAGTGCTCACAAAACACTGCCGATACTTATCTTCATGCTTTATGGTCATGTACTCCAGTGCTGCATTTCTGGACTAAAATCTTGGGAAAGCTCGCTGATATATTAAACTGTAGGCTTCCTTTATCTCCAAGATTGTGTTTACTAGGTGACTTAACAATAACTGAGCTACCATGTAAACAATCTCAATCTATATTTATAGCCCTTACTATTGCTAAAAAAATAATCCTTGTCAATTGGAAAAATAAACAATCTCTAAATATCGACCACTGGTTAAACTTACTAATAAATTATATCTCAATGGAAAAAATCTCTGCCTTAAATAAAAATCAAGTATCAAGATTTAAACAAATATGGTCTATGTACATAGAATATTTTAATCTCAATTTGGCAACTTAATCCTGCCAAGATTCTGCCTGTTAACGAGAGCCACCACATCGTTACAACTTCTGTTTTCGCTGCTCCTGTATTTGGTATTTTGTATCTGATTGTTTTTATTTTTATATAGTCAGGAACCTAGTTGCTGCTAGTGGGCTCGAGCATACCACACTATACGACACTATACTCAATAACTCCTTAAGATCTATTTCTAGTGGGCACTAAGCATCAACACTTGGTGTTACTGCATGCTAATTAGTCAATTTTCTTGACGCCGTCCCCTGTGGTCGGGCGGGGGTGGTTCTGCCCCCCCCCCCCCCCCCCCCCCCCCGTTGTCTGCTCGGTGGCGGTTGCGTCTTGGCCGCTCCCTGGGCCCCCTGTGGGGTGCGGTGTTGGGGTGCTTCCCCTGGTGCCCGGGGCGGTGCCGTCCCGGCGCGGTCCGCTGCTCCGTGCCCGGCGGCGCGGTTCGGGGTGGGTGGGCCTCCGGTGTGCCCCGTGGTTCCCTCTCCCCTCCCCCTTCCTCCCCCCCGTCGCCTCTCCCTCCTCGCCTCCTCCCGCCCATCCTCCTCTGCCTCCCGGTCCCTTTTCCCTTGTCACCCTCCCTCCTCCTCTCCCCCCCCGCCTCCTGCCCTGCAGCCGCCCTTTCGCCTTCTTGTCGTCTTCTCCCCACTCCCCCCCCCCCCCCCCCCCCTTCCCTGTCTGCCCTGCGGCCCCTCCCCCTCCCTCTCCCTGGGCCTGGGGCTCCCTCCCCGGCCCGGGCGTCGGGCTCCGGGGGCCGGGCGAGGGTTTGGGGCCTGCCCCACTCCGGTATAACTCCTGGCGCCCCGGGCGGGCTCCGGTGGCCGGTGGGCTGTCCGGTAGCCCTGCTGCGCTGGCTGTCCGCCCATTGTGGTGCCGGGTGGATGAGGTGGGGGGCGGCAGGGGATGGGGGTGCTGGGGGGCGGGCGTGTCACCTACACCCGCCGGGTTGGGTGAGGCCCCGCTGGTCGCTCCTCTTACTCACTTCACTAGCTTGCACTATACACTTTGTAAATATACACATAGGGCACACAACACATTTCTTGGTGGGGTGGGGAAGGGTGGAAACACCGTCTTCACCCTTCAACTCCCCTCCAATTTTAATGCACCTCACGTCCAAGGGGAGGGGTGAGTTGGGGCGGGGAGCCATCAGAGGGGATGGACTGCAGTGCCTGGCAGCGCTGTGGTCCCCCCCATTTGGGTCCCTGCCCCACCACTTTGTCCCTCCATTCCCTTTTTTAATGCACCACACATATACATATTCATTTTTTTGGGGGGGATACGGGTGTGTCGGAGTAGGGGAAATTTTTTCCCTCTGCTCCGACTCACCTGCTCCCAATTTTAATGCACCACACGCACACACTTGTATATACACTGGGTGGGGCCACATTCACGGTGTAAGGGTAGAGCTCGCCAGTCGGCGAGCTGGCGGACTCAGTAACAGGGTTAGGTGTCACTAGTACTCTGGCGTGACGACCGGGGCCTCTCCCCACCGGGCTCGGTGTTCTGGTGTTCCGCCTTCTCCTCTGGTGCTTCCTCCTCTGCTTCCCCCCTCCCGCCGCTGTGCAAATCTCGCGCGGCTGGAGGTGGGGTGGGCACATCTTCCCTCTCTGCGCTGCTGCCCGGTGCCGGTTTCCGGGGGGGGGTGGGGGGTTCTCGCGGGGGGCCGGGTTCACGGGGGGGGGGGGGTGGCGGCCGTCGGGGGGGGGCGGCTTGTTTGGGGGGGGGGGGTGGAGGTATGGGTGGGTGGGGGGTTGGGTGCTGGGGGTCGGGGTGTGTTCGGGGGTCTGGGGGTCGGGGGTGGTGGGGCCTGGGTCGTGGTGGATGGCGGGTTTGGGTGGGGTGCGGGGGGGTCGTGGGGGGATGGGGGCTGGGGACCGGTGGGGCGCTGTGGGGGCCCGCTGGGCCTCGTTCTGCGGCCTTGGGCTCGGGGGTGTGGGCCGGGGCTGGGGCGGGGGTGTTCCGGGTGTCTGGGTCGGCTCGCCGACCGGTGTCCGCTCGGGTGGCTTGGGGGTGGCCTTGGTGCTGCCGCGGCCTGGGGATTCCGGGGAGGGGGGGGGGGGGGTGCTCGCTTTGCTGGACCGCGGTTGACGGCTTCTTTCTTTGGTGGTGGTCCTTATGCATGCCAGATCCGTCGCACCAGCATCTACTGAAACTCAACAGAAGTACCCTCTCCCTCCCACAGCCCCTTGAATCAGTTGGTGCTGGTGTCTGTGGTTCTCACTTTGCTTTATCTATCCTTCCCTCCTTCCTCTCTTTAGTTTTTCCTCTGGTCACTTGAGATCTTAATTTATTAGAAGTATGAGGTTTCTGGGGTTGGCATAAGACTCCGGTTTTGTAACCACGCAGGAGGGGTCTTGTTGGTGCTGGACTTCACTTTGATGGATTGGATGTACTGGCTTCTATTGATCTCACTCTGCCTTATCGATCCTTCCCTCCTTCCTCTCTTTAGTTTTTCCTCTGGGCTCTTGAGATCTCGCTAAATTTGCTGGAATTTAGAGGCTTCCGGGGTTGGCGTAAGACTTTGATTTTGTAATCATGGGGAAGGCAGGAAGTGTTTGGTCGGTGCTGGATGTCACTTTGATTTACCTTTCTTTTCTCTTTATTTCTTTTTTTTTCTGACCTTTTCTCTGGTCTCCTGACCATTTAAATCTCACGACTCTGGCAAGATTCTGAAGTACCTGGTTAAGGCGAAGGGTAATGGGATATTTATAAGGTTTTAGGTGAATGAATGAGTATAAATTTATACGTATTTGCACGCACGCAAACGCACACACGCAAACGCACGCACGCACGCAAACGCACGCACGCACGCAAACGCACGCAAACGCACGCACACATACACACACAAAAAAAAAAAAAAAGAGCAATGATGACAAGACGTTGAATCGGTAAGACTGCCGAATGAACAATTCTGAGCTCTTCAAAAAAAAAAAAAAAATGAAATTCCCAATGAAATTTCTTTACACTGAAATAGAGATTTAAAAATGGCAGCAAGTCCACCACCTTTTTTGCCATTACGACATTTGTTCATGAAACTAAAATTTGTTGGTGTTGCCTCATTGAGAACAGTGTTGCAGGAACCTTCTGTTAGCCATGTTTCACTGAGGAGAAATAAGTCAAGATCATATGTCATAATAATGTCATGAATCAACAATGATTTGTTAACTAGTGATCTTGTATTTAATAGCGCTAGTCTCACAGTGGCAATCGGAGATGCTGGTTTAGTCAGAGGTTCACAAGCTATACTGACTAGGTTTGTAGCTTCTGACTTATTTCTTCTTATTTCTTTTGCCAACTTTCTATTTCTTATAATCACAGGAATGCTACAAGCTTCCTTGGGTCCTGACTTATTCTGGGAACACACGTTTTTTATATTGTATATGTAGTCTGGACCCAAAACATATCAGACCGAGCTGTAGTTGAGATTCTCCATAGCCAAAGATGGAGGTCGGCGGGTGGGGAGCTGTATGCTGAGGCTTGGTGGAGTCAGACGATTAGTGGATAGCTGAATGTGGCGTCCTGGGGGGAGCATGGGCGAACCGTCATCAGCATGCAGCTGCCTGGAGAGACTTTTATTTAGCTGTATGGAGAGATTGACCAGATTGCTCAACCTATTGGTGAGACTCGCTGGCGAGTCAGTCATCGGGTCATTCGGGGGCGGTGCACAGCGCGGGGGTACATCCGGCAGTGAATCCGGTAGTGGAGCTGTCTGGCAGGTGTCGCTTGGGGGCGATGAACAGCGCAGGGGTGCATCTGGTAGTGAAACTGGTGGTGGTGGTCGTGGTGGTGTTTGGCAGGTGTCGTTCGGGAGCAGGGGAGCTGGATGTTCGGTGTTTGGAGTGTGGGCAGATGAGGACAAATCAATCTGTTCTGAAGGGCAGGGAGTGCAAGATAGTGAGCCAGCCTCACTAGATCCTCTTCTTATCGGTTGTTGTGTTTCATGTCCTTTGTTTTGGGAACATAGCGTCCAGTGACGCACGCTATGGAAGATGTTGGCTGTCAGTAATCTGACTCCCTGCTTATTGAGATAAATCCCATTGCGTTGGAAAAGATGGCGACGTTCACAAAACATAGAAAAATTGTCAATAAAGTTCACTGAGTAAGAAGCACAGATGCTTTTCAGCCATCTCGAGAGTGACATAATCCGACTGAAACGCTCATCACCTGGTCGGACAGTAGGCAGAGGACCACTCAGAAAAACCTCTGCGTTTAGGCATATTATCTTGTGTAGAAGGGTAATAAAGTCTTGCTTCAGTATCTCCGACTGTTTTTTCAACACATCGAATGCTCCTGTGTGAATCACAATCGATCTCACAGTCGGGTAGTCAGTAGCAATCTTGTCGACTTTTTCAGAAATGTCCAGCACCATGTCATTAGCAAAACACAGAACTTTTGTGTTTTTTCTGCTGCACAGACGTTTAACACCAAACAAGGCTTTGTCGCCTATTATCAGTGTTTGTGTTTCAGTAGCTGAACGGATTTGCTGAGAAGGTCCGGTTTCATACCTTTGACTGGTGCTGTGATCCCCCGAGGCTTGCTGGCTCGGCGACAGCACGGCAAACCTGTTTCTCAGTTCGATATCAGTATTTTGTCTTCGTCGGCCAAGAGACGGTTTCCTTTTTCTTGCTGGTACCAACGTCCAAGACTGATTTCTTGGGGTTGAGGTAGCCTTTTGCATAGGCCGACGTGTTTCCTCAGGCATTAGTTGGCGGTCAGGTCCAGCTGTTGGGCGACGACTCCTCAGTTTTGGCTTTGCTCCCAGCACATTCCACAGAGGGTCGGTGGATGGAGCTAGCTGTTTGTTAGCATGCTCATGACCACCGTTTGGAGACATTGGCAGTGTGGTGTCATTCCACGATTTTCCATTCACCTCCACAAACAAGGTTACAAGGAACCGGACGCGGTGGAAGTCTGCCTGCATGATGTTCGACCAGGTCACTTTGCGCTGTAACACGCTCTCCCACCTTGTCCATGCCCCCTGCTGCCGGAGTCCAACTGCCCTGCTCACCCGCTCTTCCTCCACACCTGCTCGGACCTCTTCCTGGAGTAGCTGATGTCTCTCCTTTCCCTGGGCCTGGCTCACTTGGGTCTTTGGGAAGTAGCCCAGGCCTGCTCTCCCCGTTGCCAAAACCCCTACCAGCGCTTTCTGCCTTAGGCGTGACTCTGCCACCTCCACTGCTTTCTCAGCTCTCCACTTCCTTCCGGTTCTCACTTCGATCCCTGCTGATGACACCTTGTTGTCCCTGGAATCCCTATACTGTAGAGCCTCTCTTGTACGTGCCACCTTGAACTCTTCAGTGAGCCCACTGAGGGGTAGCTGGAGGGTGTTGCTTGTCCCGTACAGGGCAGCGCTGGTGAGGCTGCGGAGAAGTCCCAGCCACTTTCGAAGAAAGCCACTGATCTTCCTTTCGAGAGACTCCACAGTTGTTAACGGGACTGCATAAATAAGGAGAGGCCACAAGACTCTGGGCAGGATGGAGTGCTGGTAGATCCAGGCTTTAAATCTACCAGGCAGGCCAGACTTGTCCACCTTGGTGAGCCACGCTCCCAGTTGTTCACCAGACTCCTGTATGGTAGCAGAGTCTCTCAAAGTTGCATCAAAGAGCTTCCCCAGGCTCTTAACTGGCTGTTCCGAGATTGTCGGGATCTCGGTTCCCGAGATCGAAAACCGGAACTTGTCCATCACCTTCCCCCTCTCCAGAACCATGGACCTTGACTTGGAGGGCTTGAAGCTCATCCTCGCCCATGTGATGTGTCTCTCCAAACCCTGCAGGATCCACCTGCACCCTGGGACAGATGTTGTGGTGATGATAAGGTCATCCATGTAGGCTCTTATGGGAGGCTGGCGAACACCTGCTCTGGATAGGGGCCCTCTACAGTTATATATTATTGTCAGTTCAATATGTTTCATTGAAAAAATAAAGACACTGTTGTATTAAATACATCTTATACGTGCCACACCTACTTTGTACACAGATGTTTGGTAAAGCGATTTTCCCCCTGTGCTATTTTGATAGACAAATTGGCTGCACTAATGTAGCAAGGGGGAAATATTGAACCTCACCATTCCCCATTTCATCTCGTCACTGGACACGTGGTGAAGGAGCGCACCCCCTCGAGATGAATGGATTCTTAAAAAAAAATATATATATTCGATTGTGACAGTACTATCAACTCACACTTGAAATTTGACTTGACCAAACCAAATGTGTGTTTTGTCTTCTTCTGTCCTGCAGACGTCGCTGAGAAATATCTTCGTCCTGACCAACAGGACATGAAGCCTCCGAATGTTAAAAAGGAGGAAGAACATCCTCACATCGAAGAGGAAGAAAAGCCCGTTCGTGTCAAAGAGGAGGAGGTTGAGGACGATGTCACCAAGTCGCCACTGACCTTCGTCCCTTTAAAGAGTGAAGATGAAGACGAGCATGGGGAGGCGGAGCTTCCAAGCAGCAGCTCAACTCGTCAACACATGACGACAGAAGGTGATGCAGACCCCTGGCGACCACCACAAGCACAAAGTCATCATGACATCAGGGCTAGAGATAAGACCGATATGTTTTTTCAGGACCGATACCGACGGAGATTTTTAGTCGTCAAGGAGGCCACTAACCGACATTTGAAGTCGATATTCATTTACAGTAAAGGGGGGGGGGGGGGGGGGTATTGGCGTCAATTTTTTTCTAAAATACAAAAGCCATACTTGATTCTGTTGTATCATCTAAAAAAGTGAAATGGAAACTTAAGCAAGTAAATACCATATTGCTCAAGTTTTCGTCAGTAAATATTTTTCCCCAAAATTTAAAAACGCCTGCAATATTAAACGTTGACATTTCTGGTCACAAAAACAAATGGTTCAGAAGATTCCCAGGGTCAGTAGCATCTCTTATAAAGTGAACTGAAAATTTCAAGAAATAGCTCCCACAAAGGTTTCCCTCAGAAGTCAACGTTTGCAATAAACAAAAGAACACAAACTGGTGAAAAACCTTAGATCATCCTTTGATCCATAGATCAAAGTGCTCCATGTGCAGTGTTGTCGCCAAACTTTTTTTTTTGGGGGGATTGGCCAATCCGAGTGTGCTTTGGGCCCAAGTCGAGGTGCCACTGTAGAAACGATAATACACATCAACTCACGCTTGACCAACCTAAATTTGGGTTTGTCTCTTTGTGTCCTGCAGACGTTGGTGAAAAATATCTTCGTCCTGACGAACAGGAACTGAAGTCTCCTCATGTGAAAGAGGAGGAGGAGGAGGAAGAGCATCCTTATTTTAAAGAAGAAAAAAAGCCCCTTTGCGTCAAAAAAGAGGAGGTTGAGGATAACGTCACCAAGTCACCAATGACCTTCGCCCCTTTAAAGAGTGAAGATGAAGTCAAGGGTGAGAGTGAGGAGGGCAGAGGGGCGGAGCCTCCAAACAGCATCTCAACTCCTCAAAACATGACTCCAGAAAGTGATGCATACCATTGGGGATCATCACGAGCAAAAAGTGATGACACAAGGTCCGTTTCTTCTCATGATGATGATGATTATGATGATGATTTTGATTATGACGACGATGATGATGATGATGATGATGATGATGATGATCTGGATGGTAATGGTGAACACTCTGATGGTGAGAGGTCGTGTCACACTGACAACAAATCCTGGGAATGTTCTCACTGTGGGAAAACAATGAGTTCAAAAGGAGGTTTGAACATTCACTTGAGAAGACACACTGGAGAAAACACTTTTGTTTGTACACGCTGTTGCAAAAGGTTTTCTCAGCGGTCAGATTTAAAAACACGCACAAGAACGCACACTGGGGAAAAACCCTTTGCTTGCACATACTGTGGAAAAAGGTTTTCTCAGCAGTCAATTTTAACAAGACATACAAGAACGCACACTGGGGAAAAACCTTTTGCTTGTACAAACTGTGCCAAAAGGTTCACGCAGAAGTCACATTTAACAGCACATGCAAGAAGACACACTGGCCAGAAACATTTTTCTTGCTCATGTGGAAAAAGTTTCCTTTACAAAGGATATTTAAAAAGACACATAAGAAGCCACACGGGAGAGAAACCGTATTCCTGCACAGATTGTGGAAGAAGTTTCTCTTACATGTCAAATTTACGAAAACACACAAGAACACATGAGCTGCTTTGACACCAGCAAGACCAGGAACTTTGAGTTTTGGGTCAAGGGAGTTCTTGGTTGTAAAAGTTCAGCTGATGTAGAGACAACGCCCCTGAATTTGACCAATCACCCGTGGACATTGCGGCCCGCCCCCTCAAAGTTCCTGCCTGGCTCAGCAAGACCCTGCTGCCGAGATAGCACTTGGATGCCACCTGGGGAATTTAATTAACCTGGTAATTGTTGTTGGTGGAAAAACACCCAAACTGAATTTTACTAAGGTCAACTGAAAAGTTATCCAAAAGTTCCGACGGTGGAAAAACCCGTATAGTGAGAACTGAGAAGGAACCATTCAGTTGCAGTGTTTGTGTTAAAAGATTCTCTCGTAAAAAGCTTGCAGAGAGACACGAGTGTGCCGGTGACAATAGCAGCCATCTTTGAAGCTTAAAAAAATGAAGGGAAGTGAGTCTGGTGTGCTGTAAAAGTGTCGATGATTTTGAATAAAAAAAAACGAGTGTAGGAAATATTTAATCCCTCCCTGAATTTGAGACTTTTCATACAAAGTGTCATGTTTTGGTTTTGTGGGGGGTGGGATTTTGTTTCTTTTGGTGTTTTTGGTTGTTTGTCATGTGTTCCTTGTCTCTTCCCTTGTCCCGTTATGTCAAACCACGTCCACCTGAGTGTTTCTTCCCTTCCCAGTATATCCACCAATCAGCTTCCCTTGCCACTTGTGTCTTGCCCAGCTGTGTCTAGTCATTGTCAATTAGCCTGTGTGTATTTAGTCACCTGTTTTCCGTTCGGTTCTTGGGGGAGTCATTGTGCCTGTTCATGTTCATGTCCCTGTTTTCCGTGCCGTGCCGTGCCGTGCCGTGCCGTGCCGTGCCGTGCCGTGCCGTGCCATGCGTTTGTTTTTGATCTTGTTAATTTTTTCCATAGTCCCTTGTTTACATTTTTTGTTAATTAAATCCCCCTTTTTACTTGCATCCCTACGTTGCCCTGTTTTTGTTGCCCCCTGCATGTGGGTCCTGCCTCCAACACCCCCACACCTTGACACTAAGTATGTGTGTATGTTTGTGTATATTTACACGGACCCCCTCTGGAGATGGGGAGCGCCGGGCATAGCCCGAAGAGGCTCCATTGTTGAGGCGGCCAATCGGAGCTGCGACCGTAAGGTGGTCGGTGCCTGTCGCGGCGACAATCCTCGAACCACCAGTGGTCAGGGATGCTGTCAAGCTGAAGAAGGAGTCCTCTCGGGTCTTTTTGGCCAGTGGTACGGCGGAGGCAGCTGACAGTTTCCGGCTGGCCAAGCGGAACGCGGCTTCGGCGGTCGCTGAGGCAAAAACTCGGACATGGGCTCTCCTATCTCTGGGGTCAAAGTGACTGAGGTGGTTGGAAAGCTCCTCGGTGGCGGGGCCCCAGGGGTGGATGAGATCCGCCCGGAATTCCTAAAGGCTCTGAATGTTGTGGGGCTGTGGTGGTTGACCCACCTCTAACGCTCCTTGGTCAATAATTTGCAACACTATTGCTCAAGATTTATTTATTTTTTGTCTAAGAATCTGCATTTTTGTTTATTTTAGTTTGGTTTTAAGGTATTTACAAAGACAAAGGGCAAGGTTAAAATGTTAATTTACAATGATTGTCGCAAACGGAACCGGGCGAATTTGTCGGCTGCGGGACGTCACTCTCGCGGGTTTTGACAGCACGTACGTATTTTTATTATTATTATTATTATTATTATTAGTAGTAGTAGTAGTAGTAGTAGTATTAGTCGTATATTCACTAACTCACTCACAGAAGCTGACATGTGTAAATTAGTGAGTGGGAAAAAAAAATCCATGCGTGCTTTCAAATTGCCGCGGGAGTGACGTCACACAGCCGACAATTTTGCCCTGCCCAGTTTGCGAAACGCCCCACCCTGCTCTGCGATTGGCTGGAGGGGTGTTAACACTTTTTTTTTTTTTTTTTGCAAAATACAGGCTGGGGTGGTGGGGGTTTATAGGACAAAATCACCCCCAGAAATTAAGAGAAGCCCAGATATGTAAATTGACAAGTAGTTTGTTTGTTGAAATCCTGCATTTAAAAAAGTGCATTTTCCTGAGTGAAACCGGCAGACTGGGCCTTTAAACTCATAACATTTGGTGGTTAAATCTCATCCCTCATAATAAACATTCAGTTTACCTCAAAATGCTTGTTTTTTTTTTTTATAAATCAAATTTAAACGGGCATTTAAACTTTACAATTGTATCGGGATCAAAACACTGAAAAAGGGAATGAGACTTTCGATTCCAACCGCAGCAAAAATGGCGACATCTGCCGATGACTTGATGACAATGCTTGCTCGGAAGCCCCCGGACAATTTCCAACAGCCAATCGTAACGCAGCGGGGGCGTGTCCTGCCTGACTTCCGCCGCACGTCTACGTTCGTTTCTTCACGTGCTCACTGCACTGGCGGGCGGCCACATCGCGTTTCATCAGACGTCCTCTGCTAATTCATTCTTGCTTATTTGGTGTTGGACTGAACACACAGGACTCCCATCACCATTTTGAAGGTCTGCGACACCGTTTATTAAATGTCGGCTTGTTTTTAAAATCGTCTCGGTACGCGTTGATGCTTCTCGGCCTAGTTAGCTTAGCTTAGCTTAGCTTAGCTTAGCTCGCTAGCCGCTAACAAAGAGAAGCACATAACACGTGGTCAGGAAGAGACCGAGTGTGACTTTGTTGGCATTATTGTGCCAAAATGTCGGCGAGAACGACACCAAAGGACGAGGAGGAACTCTTTGGAGTCAAAGAAGAGAACGAGCAACATTTTCAACCGCTGGACGATGTTTGCGAGCAGCCTCGAATTGTGCTACACAAAACAGGTTTGTACACTTCTTATGACTCTCCCTTGCTTAGCACTACTAAATAGCGTTAAAAAAAATCACTGCAGTCCTCATTGCTGTGCACAGTAATTAAATTCAACTGTTATTTTAAAGAGTGAAATAAATTGATTTGATTGGTTGATTCCGGACAGGGGCCGATTATACAGTCATGAGACAGTCATACCAATTATGTATTAAAACGGTGGTACAATACTACAAATTGTTGTTTTTTTTTGTCGGTATACATAGCCCTGTTTCCCACATAATTTTTTTTTTTTTTTTACAAAACAGTCACAGTTTTGTCATGATTACTGCATTATTACTAGAGGTGGGAATCTTGGGGCACCTCACGATTCAATTGCGATTACGATTCAGAGGCTACGATTTGATTATAAAACGATTATTGATTTCCCCCCCAGGCAGCAGAAAAAAAACAATGTATTTTGGTGCTTTTAATGTTTCGTACATTAGTTACAAAAATAGTACAAAGTCCTCTCAGGCTTACATAAACTACTATTTCAGTATCAAGTTAACAGTTCAAAACAGTAAATAAAATACTCAAGTCCTCATTCTGTAACAACAGCTTTTAAGTATATTCAGTCTTCAACAGAATAAAACAGCATTGAGCAAAAATATATTATTTTTATCCACTCAAAAGTGCACTGAGGTATAAATGAAAGACAATGTGAACTACTACTTCAATACAAATACCTAAAAAAAAAAAAAGTGCTTTCCTGCTTTTTAAGTTGTGTAAAGATGAACATGTAAACATTGAAGTTTCTCAGAGGTACAAAAAAAAACCCTCAAGTGCTTTTCTGCTTTTTAACTTGTGTAAACATGAACGTGTAAACATTAAAGGGATCGTTCGGCTTTTTTAACATGAATCTCAATTTGATCCTCACCTCCCGTGTGTGCGATCAGCACTGACTTACCCCTGACAGCGTTCGGTGACACGCGTTCTGGTTCGGCGTTGGACGAGAAGAAAATAAAAAAGAAAATAGTCCAGCAAGCTGGCTGGGGTCTCGAAAATAAAGCGTTTTTCTTCTAAAAACTATTTGTTTTCAAAAGCGTGATACATTTCCACCACAATACTCTTTTCTGAATAAAGTCAGACGCCGTTACCGCCAGCCACTACTTTTCTGTTCGTTCGTTCGTATCACTGCGCGGCGCCCTGTAGAACGCTAACCGACGCACTGCAGCCAGCTAGCTGATACTTCAGCCTGAAGTTGTTTGCCTTTTCGTCTTCTGATTGTATTTTAATTTTGATCCAATTTTAGTCGACTAAATTCACAGTTTAGTCTATTTTCCTTCAGCATACGTTTAAACTTTTATGCAGAAAATTATAGCACACCTATTTGTGACTTTAGTTTAACACGCAAGACACATTTCATACAATGGTGTCTTTATTGTTTCAATGAATCATGTTCAACTGACAATAATGTAACTTTTCACCTGAATAAGAAAAAGTGCATAATTAAATTGCTTGAGATTAATCTTACAGCTGCACAAATTATGTTTATGTACAACACTTTGTATACAGCAATGCCTGTTCTTAGAGCGCTTTATAAATAAAGTTGAGTTGAGTTAACGTGCAGTGAACACAACATTTTCTGAGTGGTTCTTTTCTCATTCATTCTGATTGGATTGTGTGAATTTTCACGACTGTGTTTTCATTTTAGTCATTGACGAAATTGTCAGTCAATTTTAATCATAGTTATTGTCTGAATGAATGGCTTCTATTTTAGTTTTCATTTAATTTTCGTCAGGAAAAACAATTAGTCACGAAAATTATTATGTAAATTTTTCGGCGACAAAAATATCACTGGTTGCAACTGCAGCATTCACGAAGACGGGAGTCAATGACAATCGATTCCGGTTTGCAAATCAGTGCCGAGTTCATATGGGCATATATGCGAACTGCGCACAAGACGACACGTGAAAATGGAATGAAGCGGTTGCGTTTAATTAAGGTAAATTAATGAGTGAATTAATTAATGAAGGAAAGATTGAGGACTGGAGTAAGGCTCACTTTCTGTTGAAATCAGGTCACTTCCTGTTGAAATTGGACTACTTCCTATTGATAGGTCACCTCCTGTTGAAATCGGGCCACTTCCTGTTGAAATTGGACTACTTCCTATTGGTAGGTCACTTCCTGTTGAAATCGGGTCACTTCCTATTGATATCAGGTCACTTCCGGGTCACTTCCTGTTGAAAACAAGTCAGATCCTGTTGATTTCAGGTCACTTCCTATTGAAATCAGGTCATTTCCTGTTGAAATCGTGTTGCTTCCTGTTGATTTGATGCCACTTCTGGGTCACTTTCTGTTGATTTTAGGCCATTTCCGGGTCACTTCCTGTTGATTTTTGGCCATTCCTGGGGAACTTCCTGTTCAAATGAACAGGTCACTTCCTATTGAAATCAGGTCACTTCCTGTTGAAAACAAGCCACTTCCTGTTGAAATCAGGTTATTTCCTGTTGAAATCAGGTCACTTCCTATTCAAGATGGGGCATTTCCTGGCGAGAATCATTGGTGTACCAAATCAATTGGCCAAGATGGCTGCCGCTGAGGGCAGGCGTAGGGTACAAAATAGTGAACTGTGGTTAAGGTGTGAATTTTAGAACTAAAAAAAAGATGGAGAATTGGTGGACTACATTGAAGTTGGAATGTGGTGAATTGGATGAAGAATGTGGAAGTAAATGTGAAATGTAGAATGGAGGGAGAGGTAGGGTACAAAATGGGGAATTGTGGTAAGGCGTGCATTTTGGAAGTGAAAAAGAAGAGCTCATGGTGTGAATTGGTGGAATATATTGAAGTTGGAACAAAGTGAATCGGATGAAAAATGTGGAAGTAAATGTGAAATGTAGAATCTCCCATTATGAATACATTGGAAAAAACGTGTACGAAATCGGGAATTGCGAGTAAGGCGTGAATTTTGGAACAGGAGCTCGTGGTATGATTTGGTGGAATATATTGACGTTGGAATGAAGTAAATTGGATGAAAAATGTGGAAGGAAATTTTGAATCTTCCATTAAGAATGCATGAGGAAAAATTGGGTACAAAATCGGGAATTGTGGGTAAGGCGTGAATATTTGGAATATGTTTAAATTGAAAGATGAGAATGGGATGAATCATGTGGACGTAGGGGTCTTCCAGCCTAACTATGGTGACAAATGGGTGTTTTAATTTTCTATGTAAAAGTTTAAATGTATGCGGATGGACAATATCAACTCAACTCAATTTAGTCGACTTCAATCAATAGAGAGATGAAAATGGTTTTAGATTTGACCTTATATCGGCTGTCAGATTTTTAACAAGGCCAATACTTTTTTTCCTTTTTCTTTTTCTTTTTGTTTTTTTGGGATGGGCCAATCCGAGTGTGCGGTGGCCCCAAGTCGAGGTGCACTGTAGAAACAATAATGCACATCATCTCACGCTTGAAATTTGACTTGACCAACCCAAATGTGTGTTTGTCTTCTTGTGTCCTGCAGACGTCGCTGAGAAATATCTTCGTCCTGACCAAGAGGACATGAAGCCTCCGAATGTTAAAGAGGAGGAAGAACATCCTTACATCGAAGAGGAAGAAAAGCCCGTTCGTGTCAAAGAGGAGGAGGTTGAGGATGACGTCACCAAGTCACCAATGACCTTCGCCCCTTTAAAGAGTAAAGATGAAGTCAAGGATGAGAGTGAGGAGGGCAGAGGGGCGGAGCCTCCAAACAGGATCTTAAATCCTCAAAACATGATTCCAGAAAGTGATGCAGACCACTGGGGATCATCAAAAGCAAAGAGTGATGACATAAGGTCCCTTTCTTCTCATGATGATGATGATGATGATGATAATCTGGATGGTAATGATGAACGCGCTGATGGTGACAGGTCGTGTGACACTGACGACAAACCCTGCGAATGTTCTCACTGTGGGAAAACATTGAGTTCAAAAGGAAGTTTGAAAATTCACTTGAGAAGACACACTGGGGAAAAACCTTTTTCTTGTTTAGATTGTGGCAAAAGCTTCTTTCGGAAGTCACATTTAACAACACACACAAGAAGACACACTGGGGAAAAACCTTTTTCTTGTTTAGATTGTGGCAAAAGCTTCTCTTCGAAGTCAAATTTAACAACACATACAAGAACACACACTGGGGAAAAACCTTTTTCTTGTTTAGATTGTGGCAAAAGCTTCTTTCGGAAGTCACATTTAACATTACATTCAAGAACACACACTGGGGAAAAACCTTTTTCTTGCTTAGATTGTGGCAAAAGCTTCTCTGACAAGCCAGATTTAACAACACATACAAGAAGACACACTGGGGAAAAACCTTTTTCTTGTTTAGATTGTGGCAAAAGCTTCACTCAGAAGTCACATTTAACATTACATTCAAGAACACACACTGGGGAAAAACCTTTTTCTTGTTTAGATTGTGGCAAAAGATACACTCAGAAGTCAAATTTAACATTACATTCAACAACACACACTGGGGAAAAACCTTTTTCTTGCTCAGACTGTGGAAAAAGCTTCTCCCGGAAGTCATATTTAACAACACATACAAGAAGACACACTGGGGAAAAACCTTTTTCTTGTTTAGATTGTGGCAAAAGCTTCTCTTTGAAGTCAAATTTAACATTACATTCAACAACACACACTGGGGAAAAACCTTTTTCTTGCTCAGACTGTGGAAAAAGCTTCTCCCGGAAGTCATATTTAACAACACATAAAAGAATCCATAGTGGCGAGAAACCTTTTTCTTGCTCAGATTGTGGCAAAAGCTTCTCTCAAAAGTCAAATTTAACATTACATTCAAGAACACACACTGGGGAAAAACTTTTTGCTTGTACCCACTGTGGCAAAAGCTTCTTTCAGAAGTCAAATTTAACATTACATTCAACAACACACACTGGCAAGAAACCTTTTTCTTGCTCAGACTGTGGCAAAAGCTTCCCTGCCAAACCTGAATTAAGAAGTCACATAAGAACACACACGGGACAGAAACCATATTCATGCACAAAATGTGTGGAAAGTAGTGATGGCAAAATGAAGCCCCGTAAAGCAGTGAAGCCCTGCAGTGAAATGCTTCACACACACGTAGGGGCTTCAAGATGATTCATTTCCTCGACGACGCCATCATGTGGACAGAAAAATGTATAACATGCTTGGTGCATGCAATAAAATGGTGGGGTGTAAATCATGCTCTAAATACAAAAGAATATATATTTGAAGAGTGTTTTAACATGAATTGTTCTGTGTTACTTTGTCTATGTTTGCACTTATGCAACAAGTGAAAATGTTAAATGAGGTAAAATAAAGTGCTTATTCATTTTTATTTAAAAACAATATTTTTTCCGAAGTTTTTGGACTCAGGCGGTTTGTTTGTTTTTGCAGAGAATTTCACCTGCTTTGGAAAAAAACTCTTTCACATGGTACTGATGAAGCAGGGGTGCATCGATATGAGATAGCAAGTTTGTATAGAATTGGACGCGTATATTTCTGTGATTGAGGACTGAAGGGGACTTTCAACTGTTAACAGAAAAATGTGAATTTTATGTGTTGTCACATTTTATTTTATTTTTGGAATCTGTTAAAATAGTAGTGTAGTGATTAGAACATAATTCACCCACGGAACGTTGGGACGAAGGGGGAGTTTGTTGGGATGAAAGGATGAAAGGATAAAAGAACAAAATGTTGGTAGGTCTGTGAGCCTCGCGCAGAGTGAGTTGTTGTTGCTGTTAAACACTGAGAAGCTGATATCAATAAACCGCCGGTGTTTGGCTCCGGACTTCAACACTCTGCCTCCGACTCCTGTCACTGCTCGCGACAGTAGCGTAATTGCAGTGCATTACCTTCTGAGGTGAGATCTGCTCAAAGTGCTCCCAAAGAAAGGGAAAATTTCTTTCTTGTTGGTTCCATCGCAAAAATAAGTTCGTCAAATCGAATGCCAAAAGCAAAAAAAAAGTAGCGCAATAAGGGACCCGAAAACAGAAAAAGTGAAGGGGAATCCATAGCGTTTCTTTGCCGCTTTTATTTCGAACTACACTCAAACCTAGCGAATCATTTCCTGAATCAGTCACGTGGTACACCTGCTTCGTGGGGCTTCAAACGTCACCACGTACGTCATCAACACACACACTGACACGCCGTTCATGAACCACTCGTCTGCATTACTCGGCACACGCTTCAGGGATTCGACCCGAGAAGCACATCACTAGTGGAAAGCTTCGCTTCCACCAATTCTTTAACAGCACATGCAAAAACACACACTGGAGAGAAACCGTATTCCTGCTCAGATTGTGGAAAAAGCTTCTCTTCCATGTCAAATTTAAGAAAGCACACAAGAACACATGGTGGGAAGGAACCATTCAGTTGCAGTGTTTGTCCTAAAAGATTCTCTTGTAAAAAAGCTTGCTGAGAGACACGAGTGTGCTGGTGAGAATGGCAGCCATCTTTGAAGCTTCAAAAAATGAAGGGAAGTGAGACTGGTGTGCTGTAAAAGTGTCAATGCATCTTAAGTGTAAATGTAATGCTTTCAAAACTACTCAACCTGTAAATATTAAATGTTTGCTGTTAATGTGTTTAAATGTCAATGTATGTTTTGTTTTGTACGTAATTTAGGAAGTTATTTTTGTTTGCTGCTGAATGTTGTTAATGGTTGTTTGTTGATGTTTGTACGTGTTGTGTATTTGCTTGTGTAAAGCACATTGATTTGCCTTGTGTATGAAATAGAAATAAAGCCACCTTGCAATTTTCCCCAAATAAGCGTCGACAATACGTTCAGACACACAAAGCCATCTGCGATTAAAATTTTTTGTTGAACGGTGTTATCACTGAAATGATTGACGCAAATGTCCTACTCTTTGTTGCTAACTCAACCACCACAGCTCCGTGCTAGCTAACACGCCATATGGTAGTGCATTTTGCACATTTTATCTTTCTATGTAACAATTTTGACACGATTAGCATACAATATTCAGATGACATAAGAACAAAATTGTGTCCATACCTGGTTTTGATTGAATATAATTTCTGTTCATGTGGCACTTTTGCCTCTGCAGGCAATTTGTTCTTGTCGTCAAACAACCTTTCATCACATTTTGAAATCAAAATACAAATCAAATGGAGTAGATGCCACCTGGACTTCCGGGCTTCACACACCAGCTCCGTTTCCGGCCACTGCTGCGACTCACAGGCGGCGTTCCGACAAAAATGATCACATTAAGAGAAGCGACAGTACAATGCAATTGCATTTGTACTTCTGAGTGTGGCGCTGATGAGATGATGCTCCCCCTGGTGGGAAGTGTGTGGCAATACCTTACATCCCTAGCCAATCAGCATTAGTGCCCTCCCTACAAATAAGGAGTCAGTTGGTACCTGCCCTCAACTTACTCATTGGCTCTGAGGTCCGCCTCCTTGACTTCAATGGCTTGTCATCATCAGTCATCACGAACATTTTACCTTCATTGGAAGGTAAGTGTTGCGTCAAAACTTTGCTGAAGGAAAGTGTGAGAGCCACAGATGACAAAAACTGGCCAAAAGTCATTTGTATTACTTGCAGTACAAATAAATGTTGCATATATATATCAATAACATATCAGATACTGTATCACCTTCCCATGGGCTCACCACCGGTGGGAGGGGCCACAGGGGTCGGGTGCAGTGGAGGCTGGGTGGCAGCCATGGGAGTAGACCTTGGCGGACCGACCCCCCCCAGCTGCAGAAGCTAGCTCTTGGGACATGGAATGTCACCTCTCTGGCAGGGAAGGAGCCTGAGCTGGTGTGTGAGGCAGAGAAGTTCCGACGAGACATAGTCGGACTGTCCTCCACACACGGCTTGGGCTCTGGTACCAGTCCTCTCGAGAGGGGTTGGACTCTCTTCCACTCTGGAGTTGACCATGGTGAGAGGCGCCGAGCAGGTGTGGGCAGTCTTATTGGCCCCCGGCTCAGCGCCAGTACGTTGGGGTACACCCCGGTAGATGAGAGGGTAGCCTGCCTCCGCCTTCAGGTGGGGTGACGGGTCCTGAATGTTGTTTGTGCATATGCACCAAACAGCAGTTCAGAGTACCCACCCTTTTTGGAGTCCAGAGAGGGTGTGCTGGAGAGTGCTTCCCCGGGGACTTCAATGCTCATGTGGGCAATGACAGTGAGACAGGGAGGGACGTGATTTTGAGGAACAGCCCTCCCGGTCAGAACCCGAGTGGTGTTTTGCGATTGGACTTCTGTGCTCATCCCGGATTGTCCATAACGAACACCATGTTCAAACATAGGGGTGTCCATATGTGTATTTTGCACCAGGACATCCTCGGCTGCAGTTCGATGATCGACTTTGTAGTCGTGTCATTGGATTTGTGGCCGCATGTTTTGGACACTCAGGTGAAGAGAAGGGCGGAGCTGTCAACATATCACCACCTGGTAGTGTGTTGGCTCCAAGGGTGGGGGAAGATGCCGGTCCGACCTGGCGGACCCAAACGTATTGTGAGGGTTTGCTGGGAACGTCTGGCGGAATCCCCTGTCAGAAAGAGTTTCTCCCTCTGGCAGAACTTCTCCCTTGTCCCGGGGGAGGAGAGGGTTCCAAGGGGGCTATGTTCCGCGCCTCCATTGTTAAGGCAGCCGATCGGAGCTGCGGCCATAAGGTAGTCGGTGCCTGTCATGGTGACAATCCTCGAACCACCAGCAGTAAGGGATGCCGTCAAGCTGAAGAAGGAGTCCTATCGGGCCTTTTTGGCCTGTAGTACTGCGGAGGCAGCTGACAGTTACCGGCTGGCCAAGCGGAACGCGGCTTCAGCGGTCGCTGAGGCAAAAACTCGGACATGGGAGGAGTTCGTTTGAGGCCATGGAAAATGACTTCCGCACGGCTTTGAGGAAATTCTGGTCCACCATCCGGCGTCTCATGAGAGGAAAGCAGTTCACTATTAACACTGTGTATAATGGAGATGGTGTGCTGCTGACTTCGACTCGGGACGTCGTGAGTCGATGGGGGGAATACTTCGAAGATCTCAATTGCGCCAACACGTCTTCCTTTGAGGAAGCAGTCTGGCGACTCTGAGGTGGGCTCTCCTATCTCTGGGGTCAAAGTCACTGAGGTGGTTGGAAATCTCCTCGGTGGCGGGGCCCCAGGGGTGGATGAGAACCGCCCGGAATTCCTAAAGGCTCTGGATGTTGTGGGGCTGTGGTGGTTGACACGCCTCTAACGCTCCTTGGTCAATAATTTGCAACGCTATTGCTCAAGATTTATTTATTTTTTGCATTTTTATATATTTTAGTTTGGTTTTAAGGTATTTACAAAGACAAAGGGCAAGGTTAAAATGTTAATTTAAAGATGCCGGGAGAATTTGTCGGCTGCGTGACGTCACTCTCGTGGATTTTGACAGCACGCACGTATTATTTTTTTCACTCACTCACTCACAGAAGCTAACGTGTGAATGGGTGAGTGAAAAAAAAATCCGTGTGTGCTTTCAAATTGCCGCAGGAGTGACGTCACGCAGCTGACAATTTCGCCCGGCCCCGTTTGCGACACGCCAAACCCCGCTCTGCGATTGGCTGCAGGGGTGTAAACACTGTTTTTCCACAGAAACGTCCCGCTGTTCACAAACCAAACATCCATCCATCCATCCATTTTCTTGACCGCTTATTCCTCACAAGGGTTGCGGCTGGCGCCTATCTCAGCTGGCTCTGGGCAGTAGGCGGGGTACACCCTGAACTGGTTGCCAGCCAATCGCAGCAAACCAAACACAAAATTACAAAATACAGGCTGGGGCGGTGGGGGTTTATAGGACAAAATCACCCCCAGAAATTAAGAGAAGCCCAGATCTGTAAATTGAGAAGTAGTTTGTTTGTTGAAATCCTGCATTTAACTCTTTGACCGCCATAAACGTTTAAAGACGTTCAGTATAATCCTAGAATTGGCCGCCATAGACGTTAATTGACGTCTACTATGTTTTTTATGGAAACGGGTGGAGGAAAGCCTTGGGCAGCTGTGCTCCAAGTATCAAGCCGATCGGGTTACTATAATGAGTATTCCTGGCCACTAGATGGCTGTGATGAGTCTTTTGGACAAGATCGGGTAGGAGACAACAGTAGAAGAAGAGAGGCGGAGCTAGAGTGTTGAGGGGGAGAGAATGGCTAACTTGGCTAAGGGAGTCAAAAAGGCTACAGATGGCAATCTGATCACGCTTGATCCTTATTTTCAAAGCTCAAAAGCATCGACCAGTGCTCAAGAGCACAGTGATGACGGGGTTAAGTCATAGTTGAAGCGGTGACGCGGCCGTTTCGACCACGTCCTAAGACCCCACCGGCTAGCGATGCTCATAACGTCCTAAGGCCCCACCGGCTAGCGATGCTAACACCGGAGAAAAGTGGTGCACAACCGACCACGTCTGCACAGATGACGTTTCATCGGACGATGACGACTACTATGGGTCCGATGCAAGACAGTCTTGGACAGTCTTTCGTCCTCCAAAGAACGTGAAGGTAAGCGCTAACATGCTAAGAGATTGCTAGTAAGATTACTAACTTTTCGGGCGATCTGCTAGCAGCGTGTGTAAATGTGCTGATATACACTAAAACATCTATTACCTATACAAACGTGAATGTATATTTTATAGATCGTGCTCACAGCAACGTCCGACCGCTGGTTCTACGACAAAGAAAGGTAAAAAAAAAAAAAAAAACGTTTTCAATACACCGCAACAATAAAAGGAAAGTCTTTCGATAGTATTGTAATTGTATATGTTTCTTTCAGCTCCTACCCAAAGTGACCCTTCTCACAGTGAGCAGAACAAAGGAAAAAGAAAAGATTCTCCACAGCACTAATAAAATATTTGATGGTAAACGTCTTCTATAATTTACAGAATGTGCATCGACCAATACATCCAAGAAAAAAAGGTAAACATGCACACACACACACATTGCATCACAGTGCTCTAAAATAATATATGCTATTGAAATGTATATTTGCAGATCCCAAAGATTCTGGCTGGCTTGAAGTTGATGAATTCGGCTGGCAGCCAACCATCTTCCCCTTTGCTGCAAAACCAGGACCAAGGGATGCTGCAGCAGAGCTGAATTCCCACCTGCCAGCTGACATCCTGGAGCTCTTCATCACGGATGAACTTCTCCAGCACATCGTTCATCATACCAACCTCTACGCAAATCAGTCCATGCAGAAGCAGACTGACAAAAACTGTTGCGCACGTGTAAATAGTTTGCAAAGAGTTTTCCAAATTGTTTGTTCGGATTGCTGCTGTTGCATGTAAATAAACTGTTATTTTGCAATCAAAAAACATTTTTTATTGTTGGGGTAGGGTTTTATAGAAGTTTAGGTGTTTGTAGAATCACTCATGCAAAAAAAAAAAGTGCCAAATTCACTTGAGTGCATGAAATAGCATCGTTTCACAAAAAGCTTGATTTCTCCGTATTTTGGAAGAAAATAGAGGATTTGTGTGAAACGAAGGTGTTTTCTATTGTTGATTACTGAAGATTCGAATAAGGTAGAAACAAACTTTTTTTTTAGATGAAAGATGAGACTTCAATCTTTCATTTGGTAGTAGGCCTATCCGCATTTCCATAGTCCTAACACAACATTTTCTGTGGAGCTTGAAAGATTGGTAAAATTCTGTAAATCAGCTGGCAGTATAGGGGTTACCTTTTCCGAAAATGGCTGCCAGTCAAAGAGTTAAAAAGTGCATTTTCCTGAGTGAAACCGGCAGACTGGGCCTTTAAACTCATAACATTTGGTGGTTAAATCTCATCCCTCATAATAAACATTCAGTTAACCTCAACAAGCTTGTTCAACTTTGATGGCGAATTTTTAAACTGCACATTCACCACAATAAACTGGAACTCTTTTCAATAAGTCCAATTTAAACTTTACAATTGTATCGGGATCAAAACACTGAAAAAAAGAATGAGAGTTTCGATTCCAACCGCAGCAAAAATGGCGACATCTGCCGATGACTTGTGGCATTGCTTGCGCTGAAGCCCCCGGACAATTTCCAGCAGCCAATCGTAACGCAGCGGGGGCGTGTCCTGCCTGACTTCCGCCGCACGTCTCCGTTCGTTTCTTCACGTGCTCACTGCCGTGGCCGGCGGCCACATCGCGTTTCATCAGACGTCCTCTGCTAATTCATTCTTTCTTATTTGGTGTTGGACTGAACACACAGGACTCCCATCACCATTTTGAAGGTCTGCGACACCGTTTATTAAATGTCGGCGTGTGTTTAAACTCGTCTCGGTGCGCGTTGATGCTTCTCGGCCAAGTTAGCTTAGCTTAGCTTAGCTTAGCTTAGCTTTGCTTAGCTTAGCTTAACTCGCTAGCCGCTAACAAAGAGAAGCACATAACACGTGGTCAGGAAGAGACCAAGTGTGACTTTGTTGGCATTATTGTGCCAAAATGTCGGCGAGAACGACACCAAAGGACGAGGAGGAACTCTTTGGAGTCAAAGAAGAGAACGAGCAACATTTTCAACCGCTGGACGACGTTTGCGAGCAGCCTCGAATTGTGCTACACGCAGCAGGTTTGTACACTTCTTATTACTCTCCCTTGCTTAGCACTACTATATAGCGTTAAAAAAAAATTCACTGCAGTCCTCATTGCTGTGCACAGTAATTAAATTCAACTGTTATTTTAAAGAGTGAAATAAATTGATTTGATTGGTTGATTCCGGACAGGGGCCGATTATACAGTCATGAGACAGTCATACCAATGTATCTGACAAGACGTGTGCGATTTTAAGAACACTTAGGTGCACAATAAGACTGTATTAAAACGGTGGTACAATACTACAAATTTTTTTTTTTTTTGTCGGTATACTATTTTTTTATTTTTATTTTTTTTTATTTTATTTTTTTTTACAAAACAGTCACAGTTTTGTCATGGTTACTGCATTGTTACATTCAACTGCTGTTGCAACCAGTGTTAATTTTGACAAGAAATTTTAATTTAGTTTTAGTTATAGTCTTTTGACTAAAATTAACAAGTTTGAGTCATAATTTAGTCTTCTGATTGTATTTTAGTTTTGATCCAATTTTAGTCGATTAAATTCACAGTTTAGTCTATTTTCCTTCAGCATACGTTTAAACTTTTATACAGAAAATTATAGCACACCTATTTGTGACTTTAGTTTAACACGCAAGACACATTTCATACAATGGTGTCTTTCTTGTTTCAATGAATCATGTTCAACTGACAATAATGTAACTTTTCACCTGAATAAGAAAAAGTGCATAATTTAAATTGCTTGAGGTTAATCTTACAGCTGCACAATTTATGTTTATGTACAACACTTTGTATACAGCAATGACTGTTCTTAGAGCGCTTTATAAATAACGTTGAGTTGAGTTAAAGTGCAGTGAATACAACATTTTCTGAGTGGTTCTTTTCTCATTCATTCCGATTGGATTGTGTGAATTTTCACGACTGTGTTGTTTTCATTTTCATTTTAGTCATTGACGAAATTGTCAGTCAATTTTAATCATAGTTATTGTCTGAATGAATGGCTTCTATTTTAGTTTTCATTTAATTTTCGTCGGGAAAAACAATTAGTCACGAAAATTATCATGTAAATATTTCGTCGACAAAAATATCACTGGTTGCAACTGTAGCATTCACGAAGACGGCAGTCAATGACAATCGATTCCGGTTTGCAAATCAGTGCCGAGTTCATTTGGGCATATATGCGAACTGCGCACAAGACGACACGTGAAAATGGAATGAAGCGGTTGCGCTTAATTAAGGTAAATTAATGAGTGAATTATTTAATGGAGGAAAGATTGAGGACTGGAGTAAGGCTCACTTTCTGTTGAAATCAGGTCACTTCCTGTTGAAATTGGACTACTTCCTATTGATAGGTCACTTCCTGTTGAAATTGGACTACTTCCTATTGATAGGTCACTTCCTGTTGAAATCGGGCCACTTCCTGTTGATTCTAAGTCACTTCCAGGTCACTTCCTATTGAAATCAGGTCACTTCCGGGTCACTTCCTGTTGAAAACAAGTCACTTCCTGTTGATTTAAAGCCACTTCTGAGTCACTTCCTGTTCATTTTATGCCATTTCCGGGTCACTTCCTATTGAAATCAGGTCACTTCCTGTTGAAATCGTGTTGCTTCCTGTTGATTTGATGCCACTTCTGGGTCACTTTCTGTTGATTTTAGGCCATTTCCTGGTCACTTCCTGTTGAAATCAGGTCACGTCCTTTTGATTTTTGGCTATTTCTGGGTAACTTCCTGTTCAAATCAACAGGTCACTTCCTATTGAAATCAGGTCACTTCTGGGTCACTTCCTGTTGAAAACAAGTCAGTTCCTGTTGATTTCAGGTCACTTCCTATTGAAATCAGATCAATTTCTGTTGAAATTGTCACTTTCTGTTGATTTAAAGCCACTTCTGAGTCACTTCCTGTTCATTTTATGCCATTTCCGGGTCACTTCCTATTGAAATCAGGTCACTTTCTGTTGAAATTGTGTCACTTCCTGTTGAAATCAGGTCACTTCCTATTCAAGCTGGGGCATTTCCTGGCGAGAATCCCTGGTGTACCAAATCAATTGGCCAAGATGGCTGCCGCTGAAGGCAGGCGTAGGGTACAAAATAGAAAATTGTGATTAAGGCGTGAATTTTGGAACTAAAAAAGGAGAATTGGTGACTATATTAAAGTTGGAATGTGGTGAATTGGATGAAGAATGTGGAAGTAAATGTGAAATGTAGAATCTCCCGTTATGAGTACATTGGAAAAAACGTGTACGAAATCGGGAATTGCGAGTAAGGCGTGAATTTTGGAACAGGAATAGAGCTCGTGGTATGATTTGGTGGAATATATTGACGTTGGAATGAAGTAAATTGGATGAAAAATGTGGAAGGAAATTTTGAATCTTCCATGAAGAATGCATGAGGAAAAATTGGGTACAAAATCGGGAATTGTGGGTAAGGCGTGAATATTTGGAATATGTTTAAATTGGAAAGATGAGAATGGGATGAATCATGTGGAAGTAGGGGTCTTCCAGCCTAACTATGGTTACAAATAGGTGTTTTAATTTTCTATGTAAAAGTTGAAATGTATGCGGATGGACAATATCAACTCAACTCAATTTAGTCGACTTGAATCAATAGAGAGATTAAAATGGTTTTAGATTTGACCTTATATCGGCTGTCGGATTTTTAACAAGGCCAATACTTTTTTTTTCCTTTTTCTTTTTGTTTTGTTTTTTGGATGGGCCAATCCGAGTGTGCGGTGGCCCCAAGTCGAGGTGCACTGTAGAAACAATAATGCACATCATCTCACGCTTGAAATTTGACTTGACCAACCCAAATGTGTGTTTGTCTTCTTGTGTCCTGCAGACGTCGCTGAGAAATATCTTCGTCCTGACCAAGAGGACATGAAGCCTCCGAATGTTAAAGAGGAGGAAGAACATCCTTACATCGAAGAGGAGGAAAAGCCCGTTCGTGTCAAAGAGGAGGAGGTTGAGGATGACGTCACCAAGTCACCAATGACCTTCGCCCCTTTAAAGAGTGAAGATGAAGTCAAGGGTGAGAGTGAGGAGGGCAGAGGGGCGGAGCCTCCAAACAGGATCTTAAATCCTCAAAACATGATTCCAGAAAGTGATGCAGACCACTGGGGATCATCAAAAGCAAAAAGTGATGACATAAGGTCCCTTTCTTCTCATGATGATGATGATGATGATGATAATGATGATGATGATGATGATGATAGGTCGTGTCATACTGACGACAAATCCAGCGAATGTTCTCACTGTGGGAAAACATTGAGTTCAAAAGGAAGTTTGAAAATTCACTTGAGAAGACACAATGGGGAAAAACCTTTTTCTTGTTTAGATTGTGGCAAAAGCTTCTCTCAGAAGTCACATTTAACAAAACATTCAAGAACACACACTGGGGAAAAACCTTTTTCTTGCTCAGATTGTGGCAAAAGCTTCTCTTCGAAGTCAGCTTTAACAACACATACAAGAACACACAATGGGGAAAAACCTTTTTCTTGCTCAGATTGTGGCAAAAGCTTCTCTGACAAGTCAGATTTAACAAAACATACAAGAAGACACACTGGGGAAAAACCTTTTTCTTGTTTAGATTGTGGCAAAAGCTTCTCTTGCAAGTCATATTTAACAACACATAAAAGAATCCATAGTGGCGAGAAACCTTTTTCTTGCTCCCATTGTGGTAAAAGCTTCTCTCACAGGTCATATTTAACAGTTCATACAAGAAGGCACACTGGCGAGAAACCTTTTTCTTGCTCAGACTGTGGCAAAAGCTTCTCCCGGAAGTCAGAATTAACAACACATACAAGAAGACACACTGGGGAAAAACCTTTTTCTTGTTTAGTTTGTGGCAAAAGCTTCTCTGACAAGTCAGATTTAACAACACATACAAGAAGACACACTGGGGAAAAACCTTTTTCTTGTTTAGTTTGTGGCAAAAGCTTCTCTGACAAGTCAGATTTAACAACACATACAAGAAGACACACTGGGGAAAGACCTTTTTCTTGTTTAGATTGTGGCAAAAGCTTCTCTTGCAAGTCATATTTAACAACACATAAAAGAATCCATAGTGGCGAGAAACCTTTTTCTTGCTCAGATTGTGGCAGAAGCTTCTCTCAGAAGTCACATTTAACAACACATACAAGAAGACACACTGGGGAAAAACCTTTTTCTTGTTTAGATTGTGGCAAAAGCTTCTCTTCGAAGTCAAATTTAACAACACATACAAGAAGACACACTGGGGAAAAACCTTTTTCTTGTTTAGATTGTGGCAAAAGCTTCTCTCAGAAGTCAGCTTTAACAAGACATACAAGAAGACACAATGGGGAAAAACCTTTTTCTTGTTTAGATTGTGGCAAAAGCTTCTCTTGCAAGTCATATTTAACAACACATACAAGAATCCATAGTGGCAAGAAACCTTTTTCTTGCTCAGACTGTGGCAAAAGCTTCTTTCAGAAGTCACATTTAACATTACATTCAACAACACACACTGGGGAAAAACCTTTTTCTTGCTCAGACTGTGGCAAAAGCTTCTCCCCGAAGTCAGAATTAACGATACATACAAGAAGACACACTGGCAAGAAACCTTTTTCTTGCTCAGCCTGTGGCAAAATCTTCCCTGCCAAACCTGAATTAAGAAGCCACATAAGAACACACACGGGACAGAAACCATATTCATGCACAAAATGTGTGAAAAGCTTCGCTTCCACCAATTCTTCAACAGCACATGCAAAAACACACACTGGAGAGAAACCGTATTCCTGCTCAGATTGTGGAAAAAGCTTCTCTTCCATGTCAAATTTAAGAAAACACACAAGAACACATGGTGGGAAGGAACCATTCAGTTGCAGTGTTTGTCCTAAAAGATTCTCTTGTAAAAAGCTTGCTGAGAGACACGAGTGTGCTGGTGAGAATGGCAGCCATCTTTGAAGCTTCAAAAAATGAAGGGAAGTGAGACTGGTGTGCTGTAAAAGTGTCAATGCATCTTAAGTGTAAATGTAATGCTTTCAAAACTACTCAACCTGTAAATATTAAATGTTTGCTGTTAATGTGTTTAAATGTTTTTTTTTGTACGTAATTTAGGAAGTTATTTTTGTTTGCTTCTGAATTTTGTTAATGGTTGTTTGTTGATGTTTGTACGTGTTGTGTATTTGCTTGTGTGAAGCACATTGAGTTGCCTTGTGTATGAAATAGAAATAAAGCCACCTTGCAATTTTCCCCAAATAAGCGTCGAGAATACGTTCAGACACACAAAGCCATCTGCGATTAAAATTTTTTGTGGAACAGTGTTATCACTGAAATAATTGACGCAAATGTCCTACTCTTTGTTGCTAACTCAACCACCACAGCTCCGTGCTAGCTAACACGCCATATGCTAGTGCATTTTGCACATTTTATCTTTCTATGTAACAATTTTGACATGATTAGCATACAATATTCAGATGACATAAGAACAAAATTGTGTCCATACCTGGTTTTGATTCTTTCATTTTGCATGTAGTAATATAATTTCTGTTCATGTGGCACTTTTGCCTCTGCAGGCAAATAGTTCTTGTTGCCAAACAACCTTTCATCACATTTTGAAATCAAAATACAAATCAAATGGAGTAGATGCCACCTGGACTTCCGGGCTTCACACACCAGCTCCGTTTCCGGCCACTGCTGCGACTCACAGGCGGCGTTCCGACAAAAATGATCACATTAAGAGAAGCGACAGTACAATGCAATTGCATTTGTACTTCAGAGTGTGGCGCTGATGAGATGATGCTCCCCCTGGTGGGAAGTGTGTGGCAATACCTTACATCCCAAGCCAATCAGCATTAGTGCCCTCCCTACAAATAAGGAGTCAGTTGGTACCTGCCCTCAACTTACTCCTTGGCTCTGAGGTCCGCCTCCTTGACTTCAATGGCTTGTCATCATCAGTCATCACGAACATTTTACCTTCATTGGAAGGTAAGTGTTGCGTCAAAACTTTGCTGAAGGAAAGTGTGAGAGCCACAGATGAGAAAAACTGGCCAAAAGTCATTTGTATTACTTGCAGTACAAATAAATGTTGCATATATATATATATCAATAATATATAAGATACTGTATCACCTTCCCATGGGCTCACCACCGGTGGGAGGGGCCACAGAGGTCGGGTGCAGTGGAGGCTGGGTGGCAGCCATGGGAGGAGACCTTGGCGGACCGACCCCCAGCTGCAGAAGCTGGCTCTTGGGACATGGAATGTCACCTCTCTGGCAGGGAGGGAGCCTGAGCTGGTGTGTGAGGCAGAGAAGTTCCGACGAGACATAGTCGGACTGTCCTCCACACACGGCTTGGGCTCTGGTACCAGTCCTGTCAAGAGGGGATGGACTCTCTCCCACTCATGGAGTTGCCCACAGTGAGAGGCACAGAGCAGTTGTGGGCATTCTTATTGGCCCCCGGCTCAGCGCCAGTACGTTGGGGTACACCCCGGTAGATGAGAGGGTAGCCTGCCTCCGCCTTCAGGTGGGGTGACGGGTCCTGACTGTTGTTTGTGCATATGCACCAAACAGCAGTTCAGAGTACCCACCCTTTTTGGAGTCCCTGGAGGGTGTGCTGGAGAGTGCTTCCCCAAGGACACCCTCATTCTGCTGGGGGACTTCAACGCTCACGTGGGCAATGACAGTGAGACAGGGAGCGACGTCATTTTGAGGAACAGCCCTCCCGGTCAGAACCCGAGTGGTGTTTTGCGATTGGACTTCTGTGCTCATCACGGATTGTCCATAACGAACACCATGTTCAAACATAGGGGTGTCCATATATGTCCATATTTGCGGCCGCATGTTTTGGACACTCAGGTGAAGAGAAGGGCGGAGCTGTCAACATATCACCACCTGGTAGTGTGTTGGCTCCAAGGGTGGGGGAAGATGCCGGTCCGACCTGGCGGACCCAAACGTATTGTGAGGGTTTGCTGGGAACATCTGGCGGAATCCCCTGTCAGAAAGAGTTTCTCCCTCTGGCAGAACTTCTCCCTTGTCCCGGGGGAGGAGAGCGTTCCGAGGGGGCTATGTTCCGCGCCTCCATTGTTAAGGCAGCCGATCGGAGCTGCGGCCATAAGGTAGTCGGTGCCTGTCACGGCGACAGTCCTCGAACCACCAGCAGTAAGGCATGCCGTCAAGCTGAAGAAGGAGTCCTATCGGGCCTTTTTGGCCTGTGGTACTGCAGAGGCAGCAGACAGTTACGGGCTGGCCAAGCGGAACGCGGCTTCAGCGGTCGCTGAGGCAAAAACTCGGACATGGGAGGAGTTCGTTTGAGGCCATGGAAAATTACTTCCGGGCAGCTTTGACGAAATTCTGGTCCACCATCCGGCGTCTCATGAGAGGAAAGCAGTTCACTATTAACACTGTGTATAATGGAGATGGTGTACTGCTGACTTCAACTCGGGACGTCGTGAGTCGGTGGGGGGAATACTTCGAAGATCTCAATTGCACCAACACGTCTTCCTTTGAGGAAGCAGTCTGGCGAATCGGAGGTGAGCTCTCCTATCTCTTGTCACGTTTCAGTTGGTTTGGGTTTTTGTTTTATTTTGGTGAGTGTTGGTTGTCTGGTGTTCCTGTCTTCTTCCCCAGTCTCGTTATGGTTTACCTGGTCCACCTGCTTGTGTCTTCCCTTCCTGGTGTGTATTGCTGATTGGTTCCCCCTCCCTGCTGTGTCTCCAAGGTGTGTCCTGTTATTGTCATTAGTGTTTGTATAAGGGAGTGGTGTTTGTCACACACGGGTGTGGGAGCATTGTTTGTTGGGATGTTTGATGTTTGATGTTTGATGTTTGCTGGTTGAATGTCTGCATGTCTGGTCACCGTGGTGTCTTTATTACCAAGTCTACCAAGTCCTTATGGCCAAGTCTACCAAGTCTGTTATTGCCAAGTTCAAGTCTTCTACGCCAAGTCTTCCCTGCTAAGTCTTCCACGCCAAGTCTGCTAAGTCTTCTACGCCAAGTCCTCTACGCCAAGTCCTCTACGCCAAGTCCTCTACGCCAGGTCCTCCACGCCAAGTCTTCCACGCCAAGTCTTCCACGCCAAGTCTTCCACGCCAAGTCTTCCACGCCAGGTCTTCCACGCCAGGTCTTCCACGCCAGGTCTTCCACGCCAAGTCTTCCACACCAGGTCTTCCACGCCAGGTCTTCCACGCCAGGTCTTCCACGCCAGGTCTTCCACGCCAGGTATCCACGCCAGGTCTTCCACGCCAAGTCTTCCACGCCAAGTCTTCCACGCCAAGTCTTCCACGCCAAGTCTTCCACGCCAAGTCTTCCACGCCAAGTCTCTGCATCACGCCACGCCAAGTCTCTGCATCACGCCACGCCAAGTCTCTGCATCACGCCACGCCAAGTCTCTGCATCACGCCACGCCAAGTCTCCGCCATGATCTGTGTCCACGTCCAGCCCAGTGTCCTTCCCTTCAATCTCGTCCAGTCCTTCCCCGTCACAGTCAATAAAGTTCCTTACATCGTTCTTCCACTTGCTCTTCCTGCCTGTTTCCTCCACTTTTGGGTCCATCCATACCCCATACGTAACATCTCTGGGTTCAAAGTCACTGAGGTGGTTGGAAATCTCCTCGGTGGCAGGGCCCTGAGGGTGGATGAGATCCGCCCGTAGTTCCTAAAGACTCTGGATGTTGTGGGGATGTCGTGGTTGACACGCCTCTAACGCTGCTTGGTAAATAATTTACAACGCTATTGCTCAAGATTTATTTATTTTTTGCATTTTTATATATTTTAGTTTGGTTTTAAGGTATTTACAAAGAAAAAGGGCAAGGTTAAAATGTTAATTTAAAGATGCCGGGAGAATTTGTCGGCTGCGTGACGTCACTCTCGTGGATTTTGACAGCACACACGTATTTTTTTTTTCACTCACTCACTCACAGAAGCTAACGTGTGAATGAGTGAGTGAAAATAAAAATCCGTGTGTGCTTTTCAAATTGCCGCGGGAGTGACGTCACGCAGCCGACAATTTCGCCCGGCCCCGTTTGCGACACGCCAAACCCCGCTCTGCGATTGGCTGGAGCGGTGTAAACAGAAACGTCCCGCTGTTTACAAACCAAACACAAAATTGCAAAATACAGGCTGGGGCGGTGGGGGTTTATAGGACAAAATCACCCCCAGAAATTAAGAGAAGCCCAGATCTGTAAATTGACAAGTAGTTTGTTTGTTTCAATCCTGCATTTAAAAAGTGCATTTTCCTGCGTGAAACCGGCAGACTGGGCCTTTAAACTCAGAACATTTGGTGATTAAATCTCATCCCTAATAATAAACATTCAGTTTACCTCAAAATGCTTGTTCAACTTTGATGGCGAATTTTTAAACTGCACATTCACCACAAAAAAATGGAACTCTTTTTTTTTTTTTTTTTTTTTTTTTTAATGAATCAAATTTAAACGGGCATTTAAACTTTACAATTATATCGGGAACAAAACATTGAAAAAGGGAATGAGACTTTCGAACTGCAGCAAAAATGGCGACATCTGCCGATGACTTGATGACAATGCTTGCTCTGAAGCCCCCGGACAATTTCCAGCAGCCAATCGTAACGCAGCGGGGGCGTGTCCTGCCTGACTTCCGCCGCACGTCTACGTTCGTTTCTTCACGTGCTCACTGCACTGGCCGGCGGCCACATCGCGTTTCATCAGACGTCCTCTGCTAATTCATTCTTTCTTATTTGGTGTTGGACTGAACACACAGGACTCCCATCACCATTTTGAAGGTCTGCGACACCATTTATTAAATGTCGGCGTGCGTTTAAACTCGTCTCGGTGCGCGTTGATGCTTCTCGGCCAAGTTAGCTTAGTTTAGCTTAACTCGCTAGCCGCTAACAAAGAGAAGCACATAACACGTTTGTCAGGAAGAGACCAAGTGTGACTTTGTTGGCATTATTGTGCCAAAATGTCTGCGAGAACGACACCAAAGGACGAGGAGGAACTCTTTGGAGTCAAAGAAGAGAAAGAGCAACATTTTCAACCGCTGGACGACGTTTGCGAGGAGCCTCGAATTGTGCTACACGCAGCAGGTTTGTGCACTTCTTATTACTCTCCCTTGCTTAGCACTACTATATAGCGTTAAAAAAAAAATCACTGCAGTCCTCATTACTGTACACAGTAATTAAATTCAACTGTTATTTTAAAGAGTGAAATAAATTGATTTGATTGGTTGATTCCGGACAGGGGCCGATTATACAGTCATGAGACAGTCATACCAATGTATCTGACAAGACGTGTGCGATTTTAAGAACACTTAGGTGCACAATAAGACTGTATTAAAACGGTGGTACAATACTGCAAATTAATTTTTTTTGTCGGTATACATATCCCTGTTTCCCACATACATTTTTTTTTTTACAAAACAGTCACAGTTTTGTCATGATTACTGCATTATTACATTCCACTGCTGTTGCAACCAGTGTTAATTTTGACAAGAAATTTTAATTTAGTTTTAGTTATAGTCTTTTGACAAAAATTAACAAGTTTCAGTCATAATTTAGTCTTCTGATTGTATTTTAGTTTTGATCCAATTTTAGTCGACTAAATTCACAGTTTAGTCTGTTTTCCTTCAGCATACGTTTAAACTTTTATGCAGAATATTATAGCACCCCTATTTGTGACTGTAGTTTAACACGCAAGACACATTTCATACAATGGTGTCTTTCTTGTTTCAATGAATCATGTTCAACTGACAATAATGTAACTTTTCACCTGAATAAGAAAAGTGCATAATGAAATTGCTTGAGATTAATCTTACAGCTGCACAATTTATGTTTATGTACAACACTTTGTATACAGCAATGCCTGTTCTTAGAGCGCTTTATAATTAAAGTTGAGCTGAGTTAAAGTGCAGTGAACACAACATTTTCTGAGTGGTTCTTTTCTCATTCATTCTGATTGGATTGTGTGAATTTTCACTACTGTGTTGTTTTCATTTCCATTTTAGTCATTGACGAAATTGTCAGTCAATTTTAATCATAGTTATTGTCTGAACGAATGGCTTCTATTTTAGTTTTCATTTAATTTTCGTCAGGAAAAACAATTAGTCACGAAAATTATGATGTCAATTTTTCGGCGACAAAAATATCACTGGTTGCAACTGTAGCATTCACGAAGACGGGAGTCAATGACAATCGATTCCGTTTTGCAAATCAGTGCCGAGTTCATATGGGCATATACAGTGGCATGAAAAAGTATCTGAACCTTTTGGAATTTCTCACATTTCTGCCTAAAATCACCATCAAACGTGATCTGATCTTTGTCAAAATCACACAGATGAAACAACAGTGTCTGCTTTAACTAAAACCACCCAAACATTTACAGGTTTTCATATTTTAACAAGGATAGCATGCAAACAATGACAGAAGGGGGGAAGAATAAGTAACTGAACCATCACATTTAATATTTTGTGGCCCCCCTTTGGCAGCAATAACTTCAACCGGACGCTTCCTGTAGCTGCAGATCAGTCTGGCACATCGATCAGGACTGATCTTGGCCCATTCTTCTTTACAAAACTGCTGTAGTTCAGTCAGATTCCTGGGATGTCTGGCATGAATCGCTGTCTTGAGGTCATGCCACAGCATCTCAATGGGGTTCAAGTCTGGACTTTGACTTGGCCACTCCAGAACGTGTATTTTGTTCTTCTGAAACCATTTTGAAGTCGATTTGCTTCTGTGTTTTGGATCATTGTCTTGTTGCAGCATCCATCCTCTTTTTAGCTTCAACTGTCTGACAGACGGCCTCAGGTTTTCCTGCAAAACATCCTGATAAACTTTTGAATTCATTTTTCCATGAATGATTGCAAGTTGTCCAGGCCCTGAGGAAGCAAAACAGCCCCAAACCATGATGCACCCTCCACCATGCTTCACGGTGGGGATGAGGTGTTGATGTTGGTGAGCTGTTCCATTTTTCCTCCACACATGACGTTGTGTGTTCCTCCCAAACAATTCAACTTTGGCTTCATCAGTCCACAAAATATTTTGCCAAAACTTCTGTAGAGTGCCCAAGTGCCTTTTTGCGAACATTAAACGAGCCACAATGTTTTTTTTTAAGACAGCAGTGGCTTCCTCCGTGGAGTCCTCCCATGAACACCATTCTTGGCCAATGTTTTACATATAGTTGATGCATGCACAGAGATATTGGACTGTGCCAGTGATCTCTGTAAGTCTTTAGCAGACACTCTAGGGTTCTTTTTTACCTCTTTGAGTGGTCTGCGCTGAACTCTTGGCGTCATCTTTGGTGGGCGGCCACTCCTTGGGAGAGAAGTAACAGTGCCAAACTCTCTCCATTTGTACACAACTTCGCTGACTGTTGATTGATGAACATCCAGACTTTTAGAGATGGTTTTGTATCCTTTGCCAGTTTTATACAAACCAACAATTCTTGATAGCAGGTCTTCCGACAGCTCTTTTGAGCGAGTCATGGTGCATATCAGACAATGCTTCTCATCAAGACAATTCTAACCAGGTGTGTGTTTTATAGTGGGCAGGGAAGCTTTAAGCCACTCATCAGTGATTGGGCACACACCTGACTTAAATTGTTTGGTAAAAATTGTTTTCAATTGCTCTTTAAGTATCCTTAGGCAGAGGGTTCAATTACTTATTCCTCCCCCTTCTGTCATTTTTTGCATGCTATCCTTGTTAAAATATGAAAACCTGTAAATGTTTGGGTGGTTTTAGTTAAAGCAGACACTGTTGTTTCATCTGTGTGATTTTGACAAAGATCAGATCACGTTTGATGGTGATTTTAGGCAGAAATGTGAGAAATTCCAAAAGGTTCAGATACTTTTTCATGCCACTGTATGCGAACTGCGCACAAGACGACACGTGAAAATGGAATGAAGCGGTTGCGCTTAATTAAGGTAAATTAATGAGTTAAATTCAACGGTTATATGCGGTTGCGAAACACAGTCGACTCCGCGTACCCGTGTTCCCCTCCGCGAACCTGGTTGACGTCCCGCTCGTGAATGCGTCTTGATTATCCGTTTTTTACACGAATACAAAAAGTTAGTATTCCTCGTTGGAGATCGTTGCTGAACCATTATGATTTGACGAGGGGTTCTTGACCTGGTTAAAATAGTCCGTGTGCCACGTCATCCTGTGCTTCCAGCATGTGAGCAGTAATAATTTCGACATTTTTTTTGTTACGAACATTTTTTTTTTCAGGCGAAAATTCAAAACTAAAGTAGAAGCCATTCATTGAGACTAGTGTTGTTGCGATACCCTTTTTTTTTTTTTTGTCCCCGATTCCAATACCCAGTTTTTTCGTATCGATGCTGGTACCGTACCGATACCAATGGGTTTTTTTCCAACATGAAAATTGAAAAAACTGCCCTGCCATTGGTTCAGAACATTCAAGGGCCAATAGGATATCTTGGCTCGGCATGCAGTGAACATGTCACACATCAGTGAATGTCGTGCACACGCAAGAAACAAAATGTTGGACCAAATGTCCAATATTAGTGTCAGAAATAATGGTATCGGCATGTTACTTGTTAGTACTCTGGGCCTCTCCCGAGACCAGTATCGGTATCGGAACAACACTAATAGACTATAATTAAATTGATTGACAATTTTCTCAATGACTAAAACGAATTTCGAAAACAATACAGTGACGAAAATTCACACAATCCAACCAGAAGGAAGGAAACGTGTGTTGGAGAAAAGGACCACTCAGACACTGTTCAGTGCCACTGCACTTTGTTTAATGTAATTTCATGAATTTATTTCATATTATTTATTTCATTGTGCAGCTATAAGATTAATCTCAAGCAATTATGCACTTTTTATTTAAATGAAAACTAAGTGATATTAGAAAATGCAATTTCTGGAGAAATTGCGGGTGAATGCATCCATCCATCCATCCATCCATCCATCCATCTTCTTCCGCTTATCCGGGGTCGGCCGAGCCACCTCAGCTGGCTCCTCTCAACGCGGAGGAGCAGCGGCTCGACTCTGAGTCCCTCCCGGATGACCAAGCTTCTCACCCTATCTCTAAGGGAGAGCCCGGACACCCTGCGGAGGAAACTCATTTCGGCCGCTTGTATCCGGGATCTCGTTCTTTCGGTCACGACCCACAGCTCGTGACCATAGGTGAGGGTCGGAACGTAGATCGACCGGTAAATCGAGAGCTTTGCCTTTTGGCTCAGCTCTTTCTTCACCACGACGGACCGATACAGAGTCCGCATCACTGCAGACGCTGCACCGATCCGCCTGTCGATCTCCCGCTCCATCCTACCCTCACTCGTGAACAAGACCCCAAGATACTTGAACTCCTCCACTTGGGGCAGGATCTCATCCCCGACCTGAAGACGACACTCCACCCTTTTCCGACTGAGGACCATGGTCTCGGATTTGGAGGTGCTGACCTCATCCCAGCCGCTTCACACTCGGCTGCGAACCGCTCCAGTGAGAGCTGAAGGCCCCGGCCTGATGAAGCCAACAGCACCACATCATCTGCAAAGAGCAGAGATGCAATGTTGAGGCCACCAAACCGGAACCCCTCCACGCCTCGGCTGCGCCTAGAAATTCTGTCCATAAAAGTTATGAACAGAATCGGTGACAAAGGGCAACCTTGGCGGAGTCCAACCCTCACCGGAAACGAATCCGACTTACTGCCGGCAATGCGGACCAAACTCTGGCAACGGTCGTACAGGGACCGAACAGCCCGTATCAAGGGGCCCGGCACCCCGTACTCCCGAAGCACCCCCCACAGAACTCCCCGAGGGACACGGTCGAACGCCTTCTCCAAATCCACAAAACACATGTGGACTGGTTGAGCGAACTCCCACGCACCCTCGAGGATCCTGCGGAGGGTGTAGAGCTGGTCCACTGTTCCACGGCCTGGACGAAAACCACACTGCTCCTCCTGAATCCGAGATTCGACCTCCCGACGGACCCTCCTCTCCAGCACCCCTGAATAGACCTTACCAGGAAGGCTGAGGAGTGTGATCCCTCTGTAGTTGGAACACACCCTCCGGTCCCCCTTCTTAAAAAGGGGGACCACCACCCCGGTCTGCCAATCCAGAGGCACTGTCCCCGATGTCCACGCGATGTTGTAGAGGCGTGTCAACCACGACAGCCCCACAACATCCAGAGTCTTTAGGAACTCCGGGCGGATCTCATCCACCCCCGGGGCCCTGCCACCGAGGAGCTTTCCAACCACCTCAGTGACTTCGACCCCAGAGATAGGAGAGCCCACCCCAGAGTCCCCAGACTCTGCTTCCTCAAGAGGAGACGTGTTGGTGGAATTGAGGAGGTCTTGGAAGTATTCCCCCCACCGCTTCACGACGTCCCGAGTCGAGGTCAGCAGCACCCCATCGCCACTATACACAGTGTTAACGGTGCACTGCTTTCCCCTCCTGAGACGCCGGATGGTGGACCAGAATTTCCTCGAAGCCGTCCGGAAGTCGTTTTCCATGGCCTCACCGAATTCCTCCCATGTCCGAGTTTTTGCCTCAGCAACCGCCGAAGCCGCGTTCCGCTTGGCCATCCGGTACGCGTCAGCTGCCTCCGGAGTCCGACAGGCCAAAAAGGCCCGATAGGACTCCTTCTTCAGCTTGACGGCATCTCTTACTGCTGGTGTCCACCAGCGGGTTCGAGGATTGCCGCCACGACAGGCACCGACCACCTTACGGCCACAGCTCCGATCGGCCGCCTCAACAATGGAGGCGCGGAACATGGCCCATTCGGACTCAATGTCCCCCGCCTCCCCCGAGACAAGGGAGAAGCTCTGCCGGAGGTGGGCATTGAAACTCTTTCTGACAGGGGATTCCGCCAGACGTTCCCAGCAAACCCTCACAATACGTTTGGGTCTGCCAGGTCGGACTGGCATCTTCCCCCACCATCGGAGCCAACATACCACCAGGTGGTGATCAGTTGACAGCTCCGCCCCTCTCTTCACCCGAGTGTCCAAAACATGCGGCCGCAAATCCGATGACACGACTACAAAGTCGATCATCGAACTGCGGCCTAGGGTGTCCTGGTGCCAAGTGCACATATGGACACCCTTATGCTTGAACATGGTGTTCGTTATGGACAAACCGTGACGAGCACAGAAGTCCAATAACAGAACACCGCTCGGGTTCCGATCAGGGGGGCCGTTCCTCCCAATCACGCCCCTCCAGGTCTCACTGTCATTCCCCACGTGAGCGTTGAAGTCCCCCAGCAGGACGAGGGAGTCCCCAGATGGAGCGCTCTCCAGCACACCCTCCAAGGACTCCAAAAAGGGTGGGTACTCTGAGCTGCTGTTTGGTGCATATGCACAAACAACAGTCAGGACCCGTCCCCCCACCCGAAGGCGGAGGGAGGCTACCCTCTCGTCCACCGGGGTAAACCCCAACGTACAGGCGCTGAGCCGGGGGGCAATAAGTATGCCCACACCTGCTCTGCGCCTCACACCATGGGCAACTCCAGAGTGTGAGAGAGTCCAACCCCTCTCAAGAGGACTGGTACCAGAGCCCAAGCTGTGTGTGGAGGCGAGTCCGACTATGTCTAGTCGGAACTTCTCGGCCTCGCACACCAGCTCGGGCTCCTTCCCTGCCAGAGAGGTGACATTCCATGTCCCAAGAGCCAGTTTCTGTAGCCGGGGGTCGGTCCGCCAAGGTCTCCTCCCTTGGCTGCCACCCAGCCTACACTGCACCCGACCCCTTTGGCCCCTCCCACCGGTGGTGAGCCCGTGGGAAGGGGGACCCACGTTGCCTCTTCGGGCTGTGCCCGGCCGGGCCCCATGGGTGCAGGCCCGGCCACCAGGCGCTCGCCAACGAGCCCCGCCTCCAGGCCTGGCTCCAGAGGGGGGCCCCGGTGACCCGCGTCCGGGCGAGGGAAACGCTTCTCCAAAGATATTTGTCATCATAAGGGTCTTCTGAGCCGTTCTTAGTCTGGCCCCTCACCTAGGACCTGTTTGCCATGGGTGACCCTACCAGGGGCATAAAGCCCCAGACAACATAGCTCCTAGGATCATTGGAACACGCAAACCCCTCCACCACGTTAAGGTGCCGGCTCACGGAGGGGCGGGTGAATGCAGTAAGGGTGAATAAAAACCTGTGGAATGATTAGGAATAATATTGAATGACCTGGAATGCTATACAGTGACCTGGAATGACCTGAACATGCTAAATTTGGAATGGTTTGAATTTATACAGAAATATAGAAGCAGTTGAAGGAAGAAAAATAGCACACAAATAAAAATAAATTAGCAAGAAACAAATTAACAAGACAACAAGAAAGAAGTCGAGTGAGCAATGTAGGAAGGAGCAAGTAATTGAGGAAGCAATGGAGTCAAGAGAGAAAAATTAAGTGAGCAATGAAGTAAGGAGCATAGAATCGAGTAGCAATGGTGTAAGGAGTGACAAATTGAATCAGCAATGGAGAAAAGATTGAGGACTGGAGTAAGCAATGGAGTAACGGTCACTTTCTGTTGAAATTAGGTCACTTCCTGTTGAAATTGGACTACTTCCTATTGATAAGTCACTTCCTGTTGAAATCGGGCCACTTCCTGTTGAAATTGGACTACTTCCTATTGATAGGTCACTTCCTGTTGAAATCGGGCCACTTCCTGGTGAAATTGGGCTACTTCCTATTGATAGGTCACTTCCTGTTGAAATTGGGCTACTTCCTATTGATAGGTCACTTCCTGTTGAAATCGGGCCACTTCCTGTTGATTCTAAGTCACTTCCAGGTCACTTCCTATTGAAACAGGTCACTTCCGGGTCACTTCCTGTTGAAAACAAGTCAGTTCCTGTTGATTTCAGGTCACTTCCTATTGAAATCAGGTCACTTTCTGTTGAAATTGTGTCACTTCCTGTTGAAATTGTGTCACTTCCCGTTGATTTAAAGCCACTTCTGAGTCACTTCCTGTTCATTTTATGCCATTTCCGGGTCACTTCCTATTGAAATCAGGTCACTTCCTGTTGAAATCGTGTTGCTTCCTGTTGATTTGATGCCACTTCTGGGTCACTTTCTGTTGATTTTAGGCCATTTCCGGGTCACTTCCTATTGAAATCAGGTCACTTCCTGTTGAAAACAAGTCAGTTCCTGTTGATTTCAGGTCACTTCCTATTGAAAGCAGGTCACTTTCTGTTGAAATTGTGTCACTTCCTGTTGATTTCAGGTCATTTCCTATTGAAATCATGTCACTTCCTGTTGAAATCGTGTTGCTTCCTGTTGATTTGATGCCACTTCTGGGTCACTTTCTGTTGATTTTTGGCCATTTCTGGGTCACTTCCTGTTCAAATCAACAGGTCACTTCCTATTGAAATCAGGTCACTTCCGGGTCACTTCCTGTTGAAAACAAGTCAGTTCCTGTTGATTTCAGGTCACTTCCGGGTCATTCCTGTTGAAAACAAGCCACTTCCTGTTGAAATCGGGTTATTTCCTGTTGAAATCGTGTTGCTTCCTGTTGATTTGATGCCACTTCTGGGTCACTTTCTGTTGATTTTAGGCCATTTCCGGAGAGGTAGGGTACAAAATGGGGAATTGTGGTAAGGCGTTAATTTTGGAAGTGAAAAAGAAGAACTCATGGTGTGAATTGGTGGAATATATTGAAGTTGGAACAAAGTGAATCGAATGAAAAATGTGGAAGTAAATGTGAAATGTAGAATCTCCCATTATGAATACATTGGAAAAAACGTGTACGAAATCGGGAATTGCGAGTAAGGCGTGAATTTTGGAACAGGAAAAGAGCTCGTGGTATGATTTGGTGGAATATATTGACGTTGGAATGAAGTAAATTGGATGAAAAATGTGGAAGGAAATTTTTAATCTTCCATGAAGAATGCATGAGGAAAAATTGGGTACAAAATCGGGAATTGTGGGTAAGGCGTGAATATTTGGAATATGTTTAAATTGAAAGATGAGAATGGGATGAATCATGTGGAAGTAGGGGTCTTCCAGCCTAACTATGGTTACAAATTGGTGTTTTAATTTTCTATGTAAAAGTTGAAATGTATGCGGATGGATAATATCAACTCAACTCAATTTAGTCGACTTGAATCAATAGAGAGAGATTAAAATGGTTTTTGATTTGACCTTATATCGGCTGTCAGATTTTTAACAAGGCCAATACTTTTTTTTTTCCTTTTTCTTTTTGTTTTTTTGGATGGGCCAATCCGAGTGTGCGGTGGCCCCAAGTCGAGGTGCACTGTAGAAACATTAATGCACATCATCTCACGCTTGAAATTTGACTTGACCAACCCAAATGTGTGTTTGTCTTCTTGTGTCCTGCAGACGTCGCTGAGAAATATCTTCGTCCTGACCAAGAGGACATGAAGCCTCCGAATGTTAAAGAGGAGGAAGAACATCCTTACATCGAAGAGGAAGAAAAGCCCGTTCGTGTCAAAGAGGAGGAGGTTGAGGATGACGTCACCAAGTCACCAATGACTTTCGCCCCTTTAAAGAGTGAAGATGAAGTCAAGGGTGAGAGTGAGGAGGGCAGAGGGGCGGAGCCTCCAAACAGGATCTTAAATCCTCAAAACATGATTCCAGAAAGTGATGCAGACCACTGGGGACCATCAAAAGCAAAAAGTGATGACATAAGGTCCCTTTCTTCTTATGATGATGATGATAATGATAATGATGATAATCTGGATGGTAATGATGAACGCGCTGATGATGATAGGTCGTGTCACACTGACGACAAATCCTGCGAATGTTCTCACTGTGGGAAAACATTGAGTTCAAAAAGAAGTTTGAAAATTCACTTGAGAACACACACTGGGGAAAAACCTTTTTCTTGTTTAGATTGTGGCAAAAGCTTCTCTGACAAGTCAGATTTAACAAAACATACAAGAAGACACACTGGGGAAAAACCTTTTTCTTGTTTAAATTGTGGCAAAAGCTTCTCTTTGAAGTCAACTTTAACAACACATACAAGAAGACACAATGGGGAAAAACCTTTTTCTTGTTTAGATTGTGGCAAAAGCTTCTCTTTGAAGTCAACTTTAACAACACATACAAGAAGACACAATGGGGAAAAACCTTTTTCTTGTTTAGATTGTGGCAAAAGCTTCTCTCAGAAGTCAGCTTTAACAACACATACAAGAAGACACACTGGGGAAAAACCTTTTTCTTGTTTAGATTGTGGCAAAAACTTCTTTCTGAAGTCAGATTTAACAACACATACAAGAAGACACACTGGGGAAAAACCTTTTTCTTGTTTAGATTGTGGCAAAAGCTTCTCTCAGAAGTCAGCTTTAACAACACATACAAGAATCCATAGTGGCGAGAAACCTTTTTCTTGCTCAGACTGTGGCAAAAGCTTCTCTTGGAAGTCAGCTTTAACAACACATACAAGAAGACACACTGGGGAAAAACCTTTTTCTTGTTTAGATTGTGGCAAAAACTTCTTTCTGAAGTCAGATTTAACAGCACATGCAAAAACACACACTGGAGAGAAACCATATTCCTGCTCAGATTGTGGAAAAAGCTTCTCTTCCATGTCACATTTAAGAAAGCACACAAGAATACATGGTGGGAAGTAGGCGTGTGAATTGCCTCGTACCTGACGATTCGATTCGTATCACGATTCATAGGTCACAATTCGATTCGATACCGATTAATCCCGATACGGTTTTGTTTGTCGATTGCTGCGATTTTTTTTAACTCAAATTTAGAAAATACTAATCAGTAATCTTGTACACTAAGATTTGTATGAAAATGTATTATTTATAGGCGGCACGGTGAGCGAGTGGTTAGCACGTCCGCCTCCCAGTTCTGAGGGCTCTGGTTCGAGTCCGGGCTCCGGCCTTGCTTTGTGGAGTTTGCATGTTCTCCCCGTGCTCGCGTGGGTCTTCTCCGGGTACTCCGGTCTCCTCCCACTTTCCAAAGACATGCATGGCAGGTTAATTGGACGTTCCGAGTTGTCCCTAGGTGTGCTTGTGAGTGTGGATGGTTGTTCGTCTCTGTGTGCCCTGCGATTGGCTGGCAACCAGTCCAGGGTGCCCCCCCGCCTTCTGCCCAGAGCCAGCTGAGATAGGCGCCAGCACCCCCCGCGACCCTTGTAAGGAATAAGCGGTCAAGAAAATGGATGGATGTTTTGGACACTCAGGTGAAGAGAAGGGTGGAGCTGTCAACATATTACCACTTGGTAGTGTGTTGGCTCTGAGGGTGGGGGAAGATTCCAGTCCTACCTGAAAGACCCAAGCGTATTGTGAGGGTTTGCTGGGAACGTCTGGCGGAATCCCCTGTCAGAAAGAGTTTCAACGCCTCCCTCTGGCAGAACTTCTCCCTTGTCCCGAGGAAGGCGGGGGTTCCGAGTGGGCTATGTACAGCGCCTCCATTGTTGAGGCGGCCGATCGGAGCTGTGGCCGTAAGGTGGTCGGTGCCTGTCATGGCGACAATCCTCGAACCACCAGCGGTAAGGGATGCCGTCAGGCTGAAGGAGGAGTTCTATCGGGCCTTTTTGTCCTGTGGTACTGCGGAGGCAGCTGACAGGTACCGGCTGGCCAAGCGGAACACGGCTTCGGCGGTCGCTGAGGCAAAAACTTGGACATGGGAGGAGTTCGTTTGAGGCCATGGGAAATGACTTATGGACGTCTTTGAGGAAATTCTGGTCCACCATCCGGCGTCTCATGAGAGGAAAGCAGTTTACTATTAACACTGTATAATGGAGATGGTGTGCTGCTGACTTCGACTCGGGACGTCGTGAGTTGGTGGGGGGAATACTTCGAAGATCTTAATTGCACCAACACGTCTTCCTTTGAGGAAGCAGTCTGGCGACTCTGAGGTGGGCTCTCCTATCTCGGGTCAAAGTGACTGAGGTGGTTGGAAAGCTCCTCGGGGGCAGGGCCCCGGTGGTCGATGCTATCCGCCCGGAATTCCTAAAGGCTCTGGATCTTGTGGGGCTGTGGTGATTGACCCGCCTCTACAACATTGCGTGGACATCGGGGACAGTGCTTCTGGATTGGCAGACCGGGGTGGTGGTCCCCCTTTTTAAGAAGGGCGACCGGAGGGTTTTTCCAAATACAGAGGGATCACCTCAGCCTCCCTGGTAAGGTCTATTCAGGGAGAGGATAGGCCGTTGGAAGTCGAGTCTCGGATTCAGGAGGAGCAGTGTGGTTTTCGTCCTGGCTGTGGAACCGTGGACCAGCTGTACACCCTCAGCAGGATCCTCGAGGGTGCGTAGGAGTTCGCTCATCCAGTCCACATGTGTTTTGTGGATTTGGTGAAGGCATTCGACCGTGTCCCTCGGGGAGCCCTATGGGAGGTGCTTCGGCAGTATGGGGTACCGAGCCCCCTGATACGGGCTGTTTAGTCCCTGTACGACCGATGTCAGAGTTTGGTCCGCATCGCTGGCAGTAATTTGGTTTCGTTTCCAGTGAGAGCTGGACTACGCCAAGACTGCCCCTTGTCACCGATTCAGTTCATAACTTTCTAAGAATTTCTAGGCGTAGCTGAGGCGTAGAGGGTGTCCGGTTTGGCTGCCTCAGCACTGCATTGCTGCTTTTTGCAGATGATGTGGTGCTGTTGGCTTCATCAACCCGTGATCTCCAACTCTCACTGGAGCGGTTTGCAGCCGAGTGTGAAGCAGTTGGGATGAAGATCAGCACCTCCAAATCTGAGATCATGGTCCACAGTCGGAAAAGGGTGGTGTGCCCTCTCTGGGTAGGGGATGAGATACTTTTCCAAGTGGAGGAGTTCAAGTATCTTGGGGTCTTGTTCACGAGTGAGGGCAGGATGGAGCGGGAGATCAACAGGCGGATCGGTGCAGCGTCCCCAGTGACTCTGTGTCGGCCCATTGGGGTGAAGAAAGAACTGGGCGAAAAGGCGAAGCTCTCAATTTACCAGTCGACCTACGTTCCAACCCTCACCTATGGTCACAAGCTGTGGGTCGTGACCGAAAGAACGAGATCCCGGATACAAGCGGCCGAAATGAGTTTCCTCCGCAGGGTGGTCGCCTGTCCGGGCTCTCCCTTAGAGATAGGGTGAGAAGCTCGGTCATCCGGGAGGGACTCAGAGTCGAGCCGCTGCTCCTCCGCGTTGAGAGGAGCCAGCTGAGGTGGCTCGGACATCTGGTTTGGATGCCTCCTGGACGCCTCCCTGGGGAGGCGTTCCGGGCGTGTCCCACCGGCGGGAGGCCCCGGGGACGACCCAGGACACGCTGGAGAGACTATGTCTCTCGGCTGGCCTGGGAACGCCTTGGGATCCCACCGGAGGAGCTGGTTGAAGTTGCCGGGGAGAGGGAAGTCTGGGTTTCCCTCCTAAATCTGCTGCCCCCGCGACCCGACCTCGGATAAGCGGAAGAAGATGGATGGAAACACGTGCCTTCGAGCAAATAATTTTTTAAAACAAATAACTTTATAAACTAACTATTTAGTTAATTTGAACAAAACAGTCTCTAAAACGTGTAGACAATTTGAATTTAAACAACGTATACAATATCAACAACAAACTTCATCGGAAACACTTTGCTTCTGAACGAAGCTGATGTACAGACGGACTAGTCCGTGCGTACAACATGCTCAAATCAACCGTGATTTAAATGTCGAACTGTGTTGTTGTTTTTGAGAAAATCGAAAGTTTTGGAATAATTGAGGACGGGTAAAACTAAGCAAGCCTCGTCGGTATTTGATAATTTTAAGAATATATCGTCTGTTATAGTCTTTTTTTTTTTTTGTTTTTTGTTTTTTTGTCCTGTTTTCTTTTCCTTTTGTTCGAGTGCACGGTTCTATGTTGTGTGCTCACTGCTAAATTTGCAATTCTCGTGTTCTTTGGATTATTTGGGGGGTCTGTTGATTTTCCTTAAAAATGTCTAATTGTTTGTGTATTATTGCACTATATCGCCACTGGGTATCTTCAAACTTGTTTTCAATTGCATGTGACGCGTTATATGTTTACACGAAAATAAAAAGTTACGAGTACTTAATTGTGAGTTATTCCGAAATGTTGAAGTTCTTGCATTCAAGCCATATGTTTTAAAATGCTTGAATTTGCGGGAGCTGGATTTCAAGTGGAAAGGTGTTCTGCCTGTTAATGCCGATCTACAAAGATGCTCAATAACACATAACAGGTGTTGTGAACTGGAAGGAGCTGCCTGCAGAGTACAAAATAATGTACAGTACTTCTTCAGCACCCACATCAACAGCTGCAAAATTTATTGACACTCGAGCTGAATGTAAAGGAAGGGAAATGGACATTTTTTATTATTATTTTTTAAAAGATATATAATTATGGGCGTTTTAAGCCACGCCACTGAAGACTGAGCGTTCTGCCGCATACTTAATCCAAGAATCCTGCACAATTGAGGAGTCTGCTTTCGAGAAGGAACAGGAAGCATAAATGTGTAATGTAAACGTGGAAACCACCCGGTGTAATAACCTTATTTATTGATTGATTGAATTTTTATTTTTTTATTTTATTTTCATTATTATTATTATTATTATTATTATTATTATTATTATTATTATTATTAATTTACTCTCAGGTGTAATAACCTTATTTATTTATTGATTGAATTTGTATTTTATTATGATTATTATTTATTCAATCTCTGGTGCAATAACCTTATTTATTATTGATTGATTGAATTATTTATTTTATTATTACGCTTTTGTGAATGAATATATTCCATCACGACAGAAATCAGTTTGCGTCCACCTTGTTGTTTTGACAAAACCACCGTCAAAGACACGATTTACTGCAATTACGCTACATTGGCCATTCGGTGGCGCTGCGCTACACTACTACTTAACATTACTTTGAGGTTTTTTTTTGTTTTTTTTATTTGCTGTAAGACATACAAACATGGTAACAATCAAAGATTTTCAGTATAAGTCAACATTACTTTGAGTTAAGATAGTTTACGTTTAGGCTGAGTTTAAAAAAAAAAAAAAGACGGAATTGGAGACCACGTGTTTCCGGTAGAGCTCCACTCACGTGTATGGGGCTATCGGCTATCCAGTCGTTCATATATTCAGGTCAGTGTTCTCGGCCTAGTTAGCTTAGCTTAGCTTAGCTCGCTAGCCGCTAACAAAGAGAAGCGCATAACACGTGGTCAGGAAGAGATCAAGTGCGACTTTGTTGGCATTATTGGGCCAGAAATGTCTGCGAGAACGCCACCAAAGTACGAGGAGGAACTCTTTGGAGGAAAAGAAGAGAACGAGCATTTTCAACAGCTAGACGATGTTTGCGAGCAGCCTCGAAATGTGCTACACGCAGCAGGTTTGTACACTTGTTATTACTCCGCCTTGCTGAGCACTACTATATAGCGTTAAAAAAAACATGCAGTCAGGACGGTTTAACAGTCATCGGACAGTCATACCAATGTAACAGTCGTGTGCGTAGGGTTTTAATAAAGATGCTCGAGTGATTTATTTGCTCTGTAAAAGACAAAATGGGACACAGTTTTTCGTATTCGTCATCTGCACCACATGTGCTTCCCCCTGCAACTCGTGTCGCGATGTCCACATCTGCATTTCTTTTCAAAGATGAATGGAATATATTCTTCCAAAATGTTAAATAATGGTAAGCACCTTCATTTATACAGAGTTAATCAACAAAAAAACACAGTATTTATTTTATTTCAACCGCCCAAAGAAAAAGGACCCAAAAATGGGAAAGCAATACATTGGTTAAAGTGGGACAGTATTTATTTATATAAATCCTTTTATTTATTTATTTTTAACTTTTTTATTTAAATGTATTATTATTATTATTATATATTAAATTATCCTGTTGTTTTTATTTCTATTTCTATTTATTTTTTGTAATAATTTTTTAAAATGTTTTTTAATATCCATTTTTATTTTCACTTTATGCATTTATTTGTTCATGTCTTTCTTCATTTACCTTATTTATTTAAATTTATTATTCTGTTGTTTTTATTTCGATTTATATTGTACCTTTTAAAAAAATGTTTTTATATCATTTTTTATTTTCACTTTATGCATTTATTTGTTCATGTCTTCATTTACTTTTTTATTTTTTTTTATTTTTATTTTAGCAGTTTCTGTCCTCCATACAGAAGAAGTGTGAGCGGGATTGTGGGCAGTTTGGAGATGCAATGTAGCCAACTCGCGGCCTGTCGTCGTGGCAACCCTCATTTGCAGGAACATTAAAATGAATCCGATTAATCTGAAATAGTGCTGGGCGATATATATCGGCATGACGATAGAAAAATGTTTATTGTGCCCTTTCTTACCTAACAGCATAAGACAAATAGCCAAATATTTCTAGTTGACTGTTGAATAATTCAAAATTAATAAAACTTAAGCAGTCTAAAGAAGAGAGTCGTCACAAAGGAAACGGAAGATCAGTAAAAATCTCATCTTCTTATTTTTGCCTTTTACTGTTTGAGGATATTCGACACTTGTGGATTAAGAAAGGAGTAGTTAACAATTTTTACCACTTTTCAAAAGGATTATTATTTCTTCAAAGTTAATGCCCATTTTTGGATTACTTTTGAGATTTTTTTACTTTTCATTTTTGCGTTTATTTTTTTTAATCTTTTGATGTTTCTTCATTGAGTTTTTGGAATTACCAATTACCAATGACTGAGTATTCATTTAATTTGATAAAGGTATAAACTTAATGTCCATTTATTTTAACTTATTTATTTATTATACGTTTTATTTACTTATGTTATCCTGCTTTTACAAACCAAAATAGATCTAATGTTTGCCGTTTTATATGAGAGTTGAGTTTCAATAAATATTGGAAAAAAAATGATATTAACCGTTTGTTTATGATCTTTTCCTCCATCAAGCAGCTTAATCGAGAAGCTACATTTGATATGAATCAATTCGCTCAGTTTGAAGCCGAGCATATACGTATTTCCGTATACGCGGCAAGTGAATCTGGAACAAAACGCACGAAGAAAACCCAACAAAAGTCAACCGAACTACAAGAGTCTTTTGCGCGGGTCACCCCGTATAACAGAAACTCACCTCGCTGGAAAAAAAAAAAAAATGACAGAGGCGATGGCGCGTTTGATTGCAGATTCTGTAAAACAGAATGCTTGTGTTTATTTTGATATAATTGCATATTTGCCACATGTAAATAATGTTATATGCTGTTGATCTACTACTCTAGCTGCACTACAAAGCTACTTTCATAAGAAAGTTGAAACTTGCACTTTGAAAAAAAAATCTTTTTTTGCATTTAATTTATGACAGAAAATGTCTGAACTTATTTTTTTTATGCCTTATAAAAATGTCTAGGCCGCTGTGACTCCTTTGTTTACATTTTTTATTTTATATTGCAGCCCTACGAGATTCATTTGTGACATTCATTAAATGTTACACACAAATAAAATGTGAAATTGTAAGCAAAGTACGTTGTATAATTGGGGTGTGAATTGCCTAGTACCTGACGATTCGATTCATATCACGATTCATAGGTCACGATTCGATTCGATACCGATTAATCCCCATCCGAATTTATAAGTCGATTGTTGCGATTTTTTTTTTTTTGACTCAAATTTAGAGAATACTATTCAGTAGGGGTGTGAATTGCCTAGTACCTGACGATTCGATTCGTATCACGATTCACAGGTCACGATTCGATTCGATACCGATTAATCCCCATCCGAATTTATAAGTCGATTGTTGCGATTTTTTTTTTTTTACTCAAATTTAGAGAATACTATTCAGTAAACTTGTACATGTACACTGTTAAGATTTGTATGAAAATGTATTATTTATTTATCTGAAACTTCAGTCATAACTGTGAGCCACTGTATTGAACAAACAGGTTGTAATCTGTTTCATGTTTGAATGGCTTTGAAATAAAATATTAAGGCTTAATATTCCATTCATTAATATAAAAATCGTTTAAAAGACGTTTAAAAATCGATTCGGCTGCCTATTGAATCGATTCGAGAATTGCGTGATGTAATATCGCGATATATTGCCGAATCGTTTTTTTTTTTTTTTTTTTAACACCCCTATTGTATAATATTTCATGAAGGAACTGCAAATACATCTATATCGTGGTATGGACCATTTGCACGTGCCGTCACTTCCCCCCCATGGGGCCGCACCCTCCTGAACGCTGGACGGCAAAAGAACCACTTGCCTGGATTGTAACAATTGAATCGCGCAGAGCGTGAAGTCCTTTGTGTCGTCGATTAAATTATACAATGGTCATATCTTGCTGTGCGGTCGGTTGTACAAACAGACAAGGGAGTAAACCAAATGTTGCTTTTTAACGAATACCTACTAATAAAAACAAAAGACGTCGATGGATGGCGGCAATCAACAGAAAGGACTGACGGCCCAAGAAAAATATTCACGGATTTGAAGCGAGCATTTTTTACACGAGGTTAGTAGATCAATGTTCATACACTTTACTCGTCAACGTACACTTATTACATACACTCTAACAAAGCGTGTAACAGGGGTGTCGAATTACGTGTTTCGAATCACATTAAAGATTGTTAATGTGAACGTTGGCTTGAGTCACGTAGTGAGCGTCCACTCTGCACACATACAACTTAAGTGTACCTTCTTCAAAACTATTGAGTGCATCTGACAGAAAATACTTGATGCATACTTGACATAACCACAGTGTTTCAATATAGGACCGAATGTGTAAAAATAACATTTAAAAAAAAAAATAACTCCGCATGATAAACAAATTTGACCTTTGCCATGATGAGGTCGATTGTCCCTCGGGTTTGAGCGTAGCATCTCGTTGCAGACCCAGCCAGCAGCAAAAAAAAAAAAAAAAAAAAAAAAAGGGTATGCGTCGAGATTTTTATAAGCTTTTAAATCGTCTCCGGTGTAATGATCGGTGTATGTTGTCAAAATGGACAACATAGTGATACAGGTCGTGCACCGTGAATTCCGGAAAAGTCGGCAATTTGATTAGTTCCGAAAACGGTGGGGGACAGAAGGTAAGGGTCTGTTTTCAAACTAGCCATCTCCAGTTTCTGTAAATATCGCACTCTATGAGCTCCTACTCAACGTTCCACTTCTGCCGACAGGCGAACGTCAGTTGAACTAGCAGATTCCATGGCTCGATGGGTAATAATAACTTTTCGTTTGTAAAATAAAAGTCTCTAAGTTCCATAAATCGCTCCGCGGCCCGTCCACTTCCATTCAAACGTCATTTCCTTCCGCCGTCCATGGTGGGGCAGTCACGTGATCACAATTATTTCCCATATCGCCCAGCACGAATCTGAATAATCGATAGATTAAGCAATTAGGGCTGCACAATATATCGAAAAAATATCGATATCACGATATTGGCTCTTGCAATATGCATATCGCAAAGGCACGCAATAAGTTTTAGATGGAATTTTATGCTTTTTAAATGAATTTGACCAGTCAGATGCTAACTAAAATGTGCATCGCCATTCAATAGTTGAAAATGATCAAGACATAATTACAATTCATTAACTAAGATTACATGAAGGTTGCTTATTTTGCCCCATGAAAAAAAAATTTCTTTCATTCGGTAATAAAAATGGAATTTCTTTAGGGAAATGTTAAATATCGCAATATCGATATCGCTATGTTCAGGAAGTATATCGCATATCGCATGTTTTTCCAATATCGTGCAGCCCTATAAGCAATTCTAAATTTGATAGTAACAGTACTATCAACTCACACTTGAAATTTGACTTGACCAAACCAAATGTGTGTTTTGTCTTCTTGTGTCCTGCAGACGTCGCTGAGAAATATCTTCATCCTGACCAACAGGACATGAAGCCTCCGAATGTTAAAGAGGAGGAAGAACATCCTGACGTCGAAGAGGAGGAAAAGCCCGTTCGTGTCAAAGAGGAGGAGGTTGAGGACGATGTCACCAAGTCGCCACTGACCTTCGCCCCTTTAAAGAGTGAAGATGAAGACAAGGGTGAGAGTGAGGAGGTTGGAGGGGCGGAGCTTCCAAACAGCAGGTCATCTCGTCAACACATGACGACAGAAGGGGATGCAGACCCCTTGCGACCACCACAAGCACAAAGTCATCATGACATAAGGGCTAGAGATAGACCCATATGTTTTTTTCAGGACCGATACCAATAGCGGTTATTAGTAGTCAAGGAGGCCAATGACCGATATTTCAGGCCGATATTCATTTTCATTAAAAAAAAACAAAAAAAAAAAACGTGGGGAAATATTAGCGTCAAAATTTTTGTAAAATACAAAAGCCAATCTTGACTGTGTTATATCGTCTAAAAAAGTGAAATGGAAACTTGAGCAAATAAATACCATATCGCTCTACTTTTCTACAGTAAATGTTTTTCCCCAAAATTTACAAACACCTGAAATCTTCACATTTCTGTCACAAAAACAAAATGGTTCAGAAGATTCCCAGGGTCAGTAGTAGCAACTCTTATAAATTTAACTGAAAATTTCAAATGGGTTTAGATTTACCTTATATCGACTGTCAGATTTAGATAAAGGCCAATACCGATATTCATCAAAATGCCCAATATCTATAATCGGCCTGTATCGGTCTATCTTTAATAATGTCCCACTTTCCTCACGATGATGATGATGATGATGATGCTAATGGCATGTCACTCTGCCAACAACTGTTTGGAATTTTCGCAGTGTGGGAAAACATTGAGCTCAAAATGGAGTTTGAAAGCACACACACAACACGGGAAAACCTTTTTCCTGCTCAGATTGGTGCAAAGGTTTCGCTCAAAAGTCAATTTTTGCAATAAACAAAGGAAACACAAACAAAAGAACACAAACTGATGAAAAACCTGTTGTCCATCGATCAAAGTGCTCCATGTGGGGTGTTGAGTCGCCAAACTTTTTTTTTTTTTTTTTTTTTTTGGACTTGACCAACACAAATATGTGTTTTGTCTTCTTGTGTCCTGCAGACGTTGGTGAAAAATATCTTCATCCTGATGAACAGGAGGTGGAATCTCTTCATGTTAAAAAGGAGAAGGAGGAGGAAGAACATCATTATTCTAAAGAAGAAAAAAAGCCCCTTGGTGTTGAGGATGATGTCACCAAGTCACCAATGACCTTCGCCCCTTTAAAGGGTGAAGATGAAGTCGAGGGTGAGAGTGAGGAGGGCACAGGGGCGGAGCCTCCAAACAGCATCTCAACTCCTCAAAACATGATTCCAGAAAGTGATGCAGACCACTGGGGATCAACAAAAGCAAAAAGTGATGACATAAGGTCCCTTTCTTCTCATGATGATGATGATGATAATGATGATAATCTGTATGGTAATGATGAACACGCTGCTGGTGATAGGTCGTGTCACACTGATGACAAATCCTGCGAATGTTCTCACTGTGGGAAAACATTGAGTTCAAAAAGAAGTTTGAAAATTCACTTGAGAAGACACACTGGGGAAAAACCTTTTTCTTGTTTAGATTGTGGCAAAAGCTTCTGCCGGAAGTCAGATTTAACGATACATACAAGAAGACACACTGGCGAGAAACCTTTTTCTTGTTTAGATTGTGGCAAAAGCTTCTCTTTGAAGTCACGTTTAACAACACATACAAGAAGCCACACTGGCGAGAAACCTTTTTCTTGCTCAGATTGTGGCAAAACCTTCTCTGACAGGTCAGCTTTAACAACACATATAAGAAGCCACACTGGTGAGAAACCTTTTACTTGCACAGATTGTGGCAAAAGCTTCTCTTTGAAGTCACGTTTAAGAACACATACAAGAAGCCACACTGGCGAGAAACCTTTTTCTTGCTCACATTGTGGCAAAACCTTCTCTCTGAAGTCAGCTTTAACAACACATACAAGAAGCCACACTGGTGAGAAACCTTTTTCTTGCTCAGATTGTGGCAAAACCTTCTCTGACAGGTCAGCTTTAACAACACATATAAGAAGCCACACTGGTGAGAAACCTTTTACTTGCACAGATTGTGGCAAAAGCTTCTCTCGGAAGTTTTTTCTTAAAGCACATACAAGAACACACACTGGGGAAAAACCTTTTTCTTGCTCAGATTGTGGCAAAACCTTCTCTGACAAGTCAGTTTTAACAACACATATAAGAAGCCACACTGGCGAGAAACCTTTTACTTGTACAGATTGTGGCAAAAGCTTCTCTCAGAAGTCAGATTTAAAAGCACATACAAGAACACACACTGGCGAGAAACCTTTTTCTTGCTCAGATTGTGGCAAAATCTTCTCTCGGAAGCCATCTTTAACAAGACATACAAAAACACACACTGGGGAGAAACTTTTTTCTTGCTCTGATTGTGGCAAAAGCTTCTTTGACAAGTCGGATTTAAAAGCACATACAAGAACACACACTGGCGAAAAACCTTTTTCTTGCTCAGATTGTGGAAAACGCTTCTCTGCCAAATCATATTTCAACAAACACACAAGATCACATGGTGCAAAGGAACCATTCAGTTGCAGTGTTTGTGCTAAAAGATTCTCTTCTAAATATCTTGCTGAGAGACACGAGTGTGCTGGTGAGAATAGCAGCGATCTTTGAAGCTTCAAAAAATGAAGGGAAGTGAGTCTACTGTGTTATTTTGTAATAAAACATTCAAAGCTACCTGGGGCCTGTCATCATGATTTCCGTTCATTACTCAAATAAAAGTATAGATATTAGGATTTCGGAAGACTTAAGAAGTATCAAGTCCAACGTCTTACTTAAAAGTGTAAATGTAATGCTTTCAAAACTACTCAACCTGTAAATATTAAATGTTTTTAACGTTTACTGTTAATGTGTTTACAATGTATGTAATTTTGGAAGCTATTCTTATCTGTTTCTGAATCTTGTTAATTGTTAATTTGTTGATGTTCTTAGATGTGTTTTTGCTTGTGTGAAGCACATTGAGTTGCCTTGTGTATGAAATCGAAATAAAGCCACCTTGCTTTGCCTTGCAATTTTCCCCAAATAAGCGTCGAGAATACCTTCAGGGACACACAAAGCCATCTGGGATTAAAAGTTGCTGTTGAACACTGAAACGATTAACGCAAAATGTCCTACTCTTTGTATACAATATTAAAAAGAGTGTCGACTGGCTGGCCAGGCTAACTCAACCCGAGATCAAACCAACAACAGCTCCGCGCTAGCTAACGTGCCATATGCTAGTCTTTGGACGTGCATTTCACACATTTTATTTTTCTATGGAACAGTTTTTACATTATTAGCACAATGTACAATATTCAGATGACTTAAGAACAAAATTGTATTCATACCCGGTTTTGCTTCTTTCATTTTTCATGTAATAATGTGGCTACATGTAATGGATCAGGGCTTGTAACTCATACTAATATTTCTGTGCACGTAAGATAAACACGTTTTGTTTATTTTCTATTGTTTAACTTTTATGTTAGTAAGAACAACTTTAGTACATTATCATAGAAGCGTTAGTGAGTAGGACTAGGTGTTTTTGTACTTCTTCCTACTTCTTTTCCTTTTCTCTTTAACACATTCACTGCCAGCCCAGCAAAAATGCATTATTTGACGTTTTTTTCCGTCAATGGCAGTCAATGACTTAAGATGAGATGTAACCAAAATTGATGGTTTTTTAAACATTTGCCTTAAAAAAAAAAAAAAAAAAAAAAAAAAAAAAGGATGCTGCAATATAATCACAAAATATATTGGCACATTGTGTTTAACACATTCACTGCCAGCCCAGCAAAAATGCATTCTTTGACGTCTTTTTCCATCAATGGCAGTCAATGAGTTAACTACACCTTGTTTATGCTTGACATTTTTATATGTTCAATAAAACCCAATCAATCAATCAATCAATATGCTTGACTCTTTCACTTATTCTTTTCACGAAAAAATAAAATAAAAATCAATACCCACGCGATATTACGTTCAATAATTATATATAAGCTGAATCTACCAAATGACATAGTAGAATAGAATACTTTTTTTTTTGCCCCGTCCCGTTCTTTTATAATTGACAGTAGAAAAATGTAGGTTTGCCAAAATACAGCCATTTTTTTTTCCCATGGACTCTGAAAACGTGTGTAGCCTGGGTGCCAAATCCGGTGCCTGTTCCTTTAAATCCCTCTCTGCGTGTGGTCATGTGACCCAGAGTAGCGAGCGAGGAGCACATATAAAAGGAGGGAAAATTGAATCAGGAAGTGAGGTGGGAAGTTGTTAAGAGATTCAGCTGCAGGATTGTGTCTCTTCAGTTTTATTTATTGTATGTCTTAGCCTTGCTTGTTGTTAAATCCGAGCTGACTGTTACCTTGTAGGAGCCTCCGATGAGCCCAAACTGGTGAGCTATCAAAAAATCGTTACGGCAATATATCGTTGCGGGCCTCATTACAATACACGTATCGATACGCAGGCGTCAGAATCGATATTGCTCATTACCTTGAAATAGGCAGTTAACGTTTGCCTTTGCAGCTTGCATTGTACCTAAAAAATAAAAACCAGCAGCGTCTTTGAAGTTAATTGCCTTCAATTAATGCGAAAATAGCTCACCAGTGATTGGACACTGTATCTTGCTAAGAAAAGTGAAAACAGAGGAGGAATATCAACATTTATTTACTTCTAAACTTAACATGGCACGTGTCTTTAATGTACCAATTTTTGTATATTTAGTTTACAAACGAAATAGAATGTGTTACACAAAAAAAATACGTTTTTATTTACCCAAATATTTCAAATAAGCGCATTTTAGAGCTGTAATTTTAATGAGTGTTGTTCCGATACCGGTATCGGCAGAGGTGCTGATACTGCATTAAAACAGTGGTATCGGTGAGTACTCACAAGTAACATGCCGATACCATTAATTCCAATTCTAATATAGGATTTTGGATGCAGCATCTTGTGTCTTGCTGGTGCATGACATTCACTGATATGTGACATGTTTTCATCTTGAGAAAAAAAAAAAAAACCTTAAATATCGGTATGGTATCGGCCGATACTGCAAAGCTGGGTATCGGTATCGGGGGCCAAAAAAACCCAGTATCGGAACAACACTAATTTTCATACTTTGATATTTTTGCTCATATCCCGGTGTGTCTGTGAAAGCTGCTCCTTGCTCTGCAGTGCGAACACATTTAGACCAGGCATGCCGCTTGGTGGTAAACCAGAAGAGCTGCTAACAAAAATATTTTTGTCAGTCAGCATAACAAACATATCCTTTAGGTATACACATGACTGTTATGCAAGTAAATTAATGTAATATATCGGGATACGTATTGCCTTGAAGATCAAGTATTGGGAAACATATGTATCGCGATACGTATCGTATCGTGAGGTTGGCGGCAATACCCAGCCCTAGTAATAACCTTATTTTGATTGATTGAATTTTTATATTTATTATTGTTATCATTTTTATTATTATTCGGTATGGGCGAGTACCGATACCAGGTGCCTAACCCTAACGTGATGTTTGTTGAGTTTCTGCAAAGTCATGATCGAACGTCAAAGAAGAACCTGGATGGAGAAGATAAGCGGTATCTCTTTCGCTTTCCCTCCCCTTAGCATTTTGAGTGTCAGGCAATCCCAATAAAAAGAGGGGGGTGCAGAGGGACTGTTTTTGAAGCATAGGGTTGAATTGTATGGCACAGTTCTCCTCTGCTCTCCTCGCTAGCGTGTTAAAAGGTATTACGGTGTCTTTCTCTCCTTTTTGTGTCTGTGGAAAATTATTATAAAAGTGTCAGTTTTGATGAACCTGACAAATAGAAATAAAGCCACCTTGCAATTTTCCCCAAATAAGCGTCGACAATACGTTCAGACACACAAAGCCATCTGCAATTAGAATTTTTTGTTGAACAGTGTTATCACTGAAATGATTGACGCAAATGTCCTACTCTTTGTTGCTAACTCAACCACCACAGCTCTGTGCTAGCTAACACGCCACATGCTAGTGCATTTTGCACATTTTATCTTTCTATGTAACAATTTTGACACGATTAGCATAAAATATTCATATGACATCAGAACAAAATTGTGTCCATACCTGGTTTTGATTCTTTCATTTTGCATGGAATAATATAATTTCTGTTCATGTGGCACTTTTGCCTCTGCAGGCAGATTGTTCTTGTCGTCAAACAACCTTTCATCACATTTTGAAATCAAAATACACATCAAATGGAGTAGATGCCACCTGGACTTCCGGGCTTCACACACCAGCTCCGTTTCCGGCCACTGCTGCGACTCACAGGCGGCGTTCCGACAAAAATGATCACATTAAGAGAAGCGAGAGTACAATGCAATTGCATTTGTACTAATGAGTGTGGCGCTGATGAGATGATGCTCCCCCTGGTGGGAAGTGTGTGGCAATACCTTACATCCCTAGCCAATCAGCATTAGTGCCCTCCCTACAAATAAGGAGTCAGTTGGTACCTGCCCTCAACTTACTCCTTGGCTCTGAGGTCCGCCTCCTTGACTTCAATGGCTTGTCATCATCAGTCATCACAAACATTTTACCTTCATTGGAAGGTAAGTGTTGCGTCAAAACTTTGCTGAAGGAAAGTGTGAGACCCACAGAAGAGAAAAACTGGCCAAAAGTCATTTGTATTACTTGCAGTACAAATAAATGTTGCATATATATATATATATCAATAATATATCAGATACTGTATCACCTTCCCATGGGCTCACCACCGGTGGGAGGGGCCACAGAGGTCGGGTGCAGTGGAGGCTGGGTGGCAGCCATGGGAGGAGACCTTGGCGGACCGACCCCCCCCAGCTGCAGAAGCTGGCTCTTGGGACATGGAATGTCACCTCTCTGGCAGGGAAGGAGCCTGAGCTGGTGTGTGAGGCAGAGAAGTTCCGACGAGACATAGTCGGACTGTCCTCCACACACGGCTTGGGCTCTGGTACCAGTCCTCTCGAGAGGGGTTGGACTCTCTTCCACTCTGGAGTTGACCATGGTGAGAGGCGCCGAGCAGGTGTGGGCAGTCTTATTGGCCCCCGGCTCAGCGCCAGTACGTTGGGGTACACCCCGGTAGATGAGAGGGTAGCCTGCCTCCGCCTTCAGGTGGGGTGACGGGTCCTGACTGTTGTTTGTGGATATGCACCAAACAGCAGTTCAGAGTACCCACCCTTTTTGGAGTCCCTGGAAGGTGTGCTGGAGAGTACTTCCCCAAGGACACCCTCATTCTTCTGGGGGACTTCAACGCTCACGTGGGCAATGACAGTGAGACAGGGAGCGACGTCATTTTGAGGAACAGCCCTCCCGGTCAGAACCCGAGTGGTGTTTTGTGATTGGACTTCTGTGCTCATCACGGATTGTCCATAACGAACACCATGTTCAAACATAGGGGTGTCCATATGTGTATTTTGCACCAGGACACCCTCGGCTGCAGTTCGATGATCGACTTTGTAGTCGTGTCATTGGATTTGTGGCCACATGTTTTGGACACTCAGGTGAAGAGAAGGGCGGAGCTGTCAACATATCACCACCTGGTAGTGTGTTGGCTCCAAGGGTGGGGGAAGATGCCGGTCCGACCTGGCGGACCCAAACGTATTGTGAGGGTTTGCTGGGAACGTCTGGCGGAATCCCCTGTCAGAAAGATTTTCTCCCTCTGGCAGAACTTCTCCCTTGTCCCGGGGGAGGAGAGGGTTCCGAGGGGGCTATGTTCCGCGCCTCCATTGTTGAGGCAGCCGATCGGAGCTGCGGCCATAAGGTAGTCGGTGCCTGTCACAGCGACAATCCTCGAACCACCAGCAGTAAGGCATGCCGGCAAGCTGAAGAAGGAGTCCTATCGGGCCTTTTTGGCCTGTAGTACTGCGGAGGCAGCTGACAGTTACCGACTGGCCAAGCGGAACGCGGCTTCGGCGGTTGCTGAGGCAAAAACTCGGACATGGGAGGAGTTCGTTTGAGGCCATGGAAAATGACTTCTGGACGGCTTTGAGGAAATTCTGGTCCACCATCCGGCGTCTCATGAGAGGAAAGCAGTTCACTATTAACACTGTGTATAATGGAGATGGTGTGCTGCTGACTTCAACTCGGGACGTCGTGAGTCGATGGGGGGAATACTTCGAAGATCTCAATTGCACCAACACGTCTTCCTTTGAGGAAGCAGTCTGGCGAATCTGAGGTGGACTCTCCTATCTCTTGTCACGTTTCAGTTGGTTTGGGTTTTTGTTTTATTTTGGTGAGTGTTGGTTGTCTGGTGTTCCTGTCTTCTGACCCCCAGTCTCGTTATGGTTTACCTGGTCCACCTGCTTGTGTCTTCCCTTCCTGGTGTGTATTGCTGATTGGTTCCCCCTCCCTGCTGTGTCTCCCAGGTGTGTCCTGTTATTGTCATTAGTGTTTGTATAAGGGAGTGGTGTTTGTCCCACACGGGTGTGGGAGCATTGTTTGATGTTTGATGTTTGCTGGTTGAATGTCTGCATGTCTGGTCACCGTGGTGTCTTTATTACCAAGTCTACCAAGTCCTTATGGCCAAGTCTACCAAGTCTGTTATTGCCAAGTTCAAGTCTTCTACGCCAAGTCTTCCCTGCCAAGTCTTCCCTGCCAAGTCTTCCACGCCAAGTCTTCCACGCCAAGTCTTCCACGCCAAGTCTTCCACGCCAAGTCTTCCACGCCAAGTCTGCCACGCCAAGTCTGCCACGCCAAGTCTGCCACGCCAAGTCTGCCACGCCAAGTCTTCCAAGTCTGCCACGCCAAGTCTTCCAAGTCTGCCACGCCAAGTCTTCCAAGTCTGCCACGCCAAGTCTTCCAAGTCAGCCACACCAAGTCTCTGCCTCACACCACGCCAAGTCTCTGCATCACGCCACGGCAAGTCTCTGCATCACGCCACGCCAAGTCTCTGCATCACGCCACGCCAAGCCTCTGCATCACGCCACGCCAAGTCTCCGCCATGATCTGTGTCCACGTCCAGCCCAGAGTCCTTCCCTTCAGTCTCGTCCAGTCCTTCCCCGTCATAGTCAATAAAGTTCCTTACATCGTTCTTCCACTTGCTCTTCCTGCCTGTTTCCTCCACTTTTGGGTCCATCCATACCCCATACGTAACATCTCTGGGTTCAAAGTCACTGAGGTGGTTGGAAATCTCCTCGGTGGCAGGGCCCTGAGGGTGGATGAGATCCGCCCGTAGTTCCTAAAGACTCTGGATGTTGTGGGGCTGTCGTGGTTGACACGCCTCTAACGCTCCTTGGTAAATAATTTACAACGCTATTGCTCAAGATTTATTTATTTTTTGCATTTTTATATATTTTAGTTTGGTTTTAAGGTATTTACAAAGACAAAGGGCAAGGTTGAAATGTTAATTTAAAGATGCCGGGAGAATTTGTCGGCTGCGTGACGTCACTCTCGTGGATTTTGACAGCACGCACGTATTATTTTTTTCACTCACTCACAGAAGCTAACGTGTGAATGAGTGAGTGAAAAATAAAATCCGTGTGTGCTTTCAAATTGTCGCGGGAGTGACGTCACGCAGCCGACAATTTCGCTCTGCCCCGTTTGCGACACCCCCCCCTGCTCTGTGATTGGCTGGAGGGGTGTTAACACTGTTTGTTTTTTTTTGCAAAATACAGGTGGGGTTGGGCTGGGGCGGTGGGGGTTTATAGGACAAAATCACCCCCAGAAATTAAGAGAAGCCCAGATCTGTAAATTGACAAGTAGTTTGTTTGTTGAAATCCTGCATTTAAAAAGTGCATTTTCCTGAGTGAAACCGGCAAACTGGGCCTTTAAACTCATAACATTTGGTGGTTAAATCTCATCCCTGAAAATAAACATTCAGTTTACCTCAAAATGCTTGTTCAACTTTGATGGCGAATTTTTAAACTGCACATTCACCACAATAAACTGGAGCTCTTTTCAATAAGTCCAATTTCAATTTTACAATTGTATCGGGATCAAAACACTGAAAAAGGGAATGAGACTTTCGATTCCAACCGCAGCAAAAATGGCGACATCTGCCGATGACTTGATGACAATGCTTGCTCGGAAGCCCCCGGACAATTTCCAACAGCCAATCGTAACGCAGCGGGGGCGTGTCCTGCCTGACTTCCGCCGCACTTCTCCATTCGTTTCTTCACGTGCTCACTGCCGTGGCCGGCGGCCACATCGCGTTTCATCAGACGTGCTCTGCTAATTCATTCTTTCTTATTTGGTGTTGGACTGAACACACAGGACTCCCATCACCATTTTGAAGGTCTGCGACACCATTTATTAAATGTCGGCGTGTGTTTAAACTCGTCTCGGTGCGCGTTGATGCTTCTCGGCCGAGTTAGCTTAGCTTAGCTTAGCTTAGCTTAGCTCGCTAGCCGCTAACAAAGAGAAGCACACAACACGTGGTCAGGAAGAGACCAAGTGTGAGTTTGTTGGCATTATTGTGCCAAAATGTCGGCGAGAACGACACCAAAGGACGAGGAGGAACATTTTGGAGTCAAAGAAGAGAACGAGCAACATTTTCAACTGCTGGACGATGTTTGCGAGCAGCCTCGAATTGTGCTACACAAAACAGGTTTGTACACTTCTTATTACTCTCCCTTGCTTAGCACTACTATATAGCGTTAAAAAAAATCACTGCAGTCCTCATTGCTGTACACAGTAATTCAATTCAACTGTTATTTTAAAGAGTGAAATAAATTGATTTGATTGGTTGATTCCGGACAGGGGCCGATTATACAGTCATGAGACAGTCATGCCAATTTATCTGACAAGACGTGCGATTTTAAGAACACTTAGGTGCACAATAAGACTGTATTAAAACGGTGGTACAATACTACAAATTAATTTTTTTTTGTCGGTATACATACTAGCCCTGTTTCCCACATATTTTTTTTTTTTTTTTACAAAACAGTCACAGTTTTGTCATGATTACTGCATTATTACATTCAACTGCTGTTGCAACTAGTGTTAATTTTGACAAGAAATTTTAAATTAGTTTTAGTTATAGTCTTTTGACTAAAATTAACAAGTTTCAGTCATAATTTAGTCTTCTGATTGTATTTTAGTTTTGATCCAATTTTAGTCGACTAAATTCACAGTTTAGTCTATTTTCCTTCAGCATACGTTTAAACTTTTATGCAGAAAATTATAGCACACCAATTTGTGACTTTAGTTTAACACGCAAGACACATTTCATACAATGGTGTCTTTCTTGTTTCAATGAATCATGTTCAACTGACAATAATGTAACTTTTCACCTGAATAAGAAAAAGTGCATAATTTAAATTGCTTGAGATTAATCTTACAGCTGCACAATTTATGTTTTATGTACAGCACTTTGTATACAGCAATGCCTGTTCTTAGAGCGCTTTATAAATAAAGTTGAGTTGAGTTAAAGTGCAGTGAACACAACATTTTCTGAGTGGTTCTTTTCACATTCATTCTGATTGGATTGTGTGAATTTTCACGACTGTGTTGTTTTCATTTTCGTCATTGACGAAATTGTCAGTCAATTTTAAACAGTTATTGTCTGAATGAATGGCTTCTATTTTAGTTTTCATTTAATTTTCGTCAGGAAAAACAATTAGTCACGAAAATTATGATGTCAATTTTTCGGCGACAAAAATATCACTGGTTGCAACTGTAGCATTCACGAAGACGGTAGTCAATGACAATCGATTCCGGTTTGCAAATCAGTGCCGAGTTCAGATGGGCATATATGCGAACTGCGCACAAGACGACACGTGAAAAATGGAATGAAGCGGTTGTGCTTAATTAAGGTAAATTAATAGTTAAATTCAACGGTTATAAGCGGTTACGAAACACAGTCGACTCCGCGTACCCGTGTTCCCCTCCGCGAACCTGGTTGACATCCCGCTCGTGAATGCGTCTGATTATCCGTTTTTTACACGAATACAAAAAGTTAGTATTCCTCGTTGGAGATCGTTGCCGAACCATTATGATTTGACGAGGGGTTCTTGACCCGGTTAAAATAGTCCGTGTGCCACGTCATCCTGTGCTTCCAGCATGTGAGCAGTAATAATTTCGTCGACAAAAATTTTTGTTACGAACATTTTTTTTTCAGGCGAAAATTCAACACTAAAGTAGAAGCCATTCATTGAGACTAGTGTTGTTGCAATACCCTTTTTTTTGGTCCCCGATTCCAATACCCAGTTTTTTCGTATCGATGCTGGTACCGTACTGATACCAATGGGTTTTTTTCCAACATGAAAATTGAAAAAACTGCCCTACCATTGGTTCAGAACATTCAAGGGCCAATAGGATATCTTGGCTCGGCATGCAGTGAACATGTCACACATCAGTGAATGTCGTGCACACGCAAGAAACAAAATGTTGGACCAAATGTCCAATATTAGTGTCAGAAATAATGGTATCGGCATGTTACTTGTTAGTACTCTGGGCCTCTCCCGAGACCAGTATCGGTATCGGAACAACACTAATAGACTATAATTAAATTGATTGACAATTTTCTCAATGACTAAAACGAATTTCAAAAACAATACAGTGACGAAAATTCACACAATCCAACCAGAAGGAAGGAAACGTGTGTTGGAGAAAAGGACCACTCAGACACTGTTCAGTGCCACTGCACTTTGTTTAATGTAATTTCATGAATTTATTTCATATTATTTATTTCATTGTGCAGCTATAAGATTAATCTCAAGCAATTATGCACTTTTTATTTAAATGAAAACTAAGTGATATTAGAAAATGCAATTTCTGGAGAAATTGCGGGTGAATGCAGTAAGGGTGAATAAAAATCTGTGGAATGATTAGGAAGAATATTGAATGACCTGGAATGCTATACAGTGCCCTGGAATGACCTGAACATGCTAAATTGAATCAGCAATGGAGGAAAGATTGAGGACTGGAGTAAGCAATGGAGTAAGGGTCACTTTCTGTTGAAATTAGGTCACTTCCTGTTGAAATTGGACTACTTCCTATTGATAGGTCACTTCCTGTTGAAATCAAGCCACTTCCTGTGAAATTGGACTACTTTCTATTGATAGGTCACTTCCTGTTGAAATCGGGCCACTTCCTGTTGAAATTGAGCTACTTCCTATTGATAGGTCACTTCCTGTTGAAATCGGGCCACTTCCTGTTGATTCTAAGTCACTTCCAGGTCACTTCCTATTGAAATCAGGTCACTTCCGGGTCACTTCTTGTTGAAAACAAGTCAGTTCCTGTTGATTTCAGGTCATTTACTATTGAAATCAGGTCACTTTCTGTTGAAATTGTGTCACTTCCTGTTGATTTTAGGTCACTTCCTATTGAAATCAGGTCACTTTCTGTTGAAATTGTGTCACTTTCTGTTGAAATTGTGTCACTTCCTGTTGATTTGAAGCCACTTCCTATTGAAATCAGGTCACTTTCTGTTGAAATTGTGTCACTTCCTGTTAATTTGAAGCCACTTCTGGGTCACTTCCTGTTCATTTTATGCCATTTCCGGGTCACTTCCTATTAAAATCAGGTCATTTCCTTTTGAAATCGTGTTGCTTCTTGTTGATTTGATGCCACTTCTGGGTCATTTTCTGTTGATTTTAGGCCATTTCCGGGTCACTTCCTGTTTAAATCAGGTCACTTCCGGGTCACTTCCTATCGAAAACAAGGCAAGGCAAGGCAAGGCAAGGCAAGTTTATTTGTATAGCACATTTCATACACAAGGCAACTCAATGTGCTTTACACAAGGAAAGACAACAACAAAACATCTTATAGTTAGAGTTCACACCTTAAACATGGAAAAATGTTTACTATGTGGCTCAGAGTTATAAGCCAAAACAAGTCAGTTCCTGTTGATTTCAGGTCACTTCCGGTTCATTCCTGTTGAAAACAAGTCACTTCCTGTTGAAATCAGGTCACTTCCTATTCAAGCCGGGGCATTTCCTGGCGAGAATCCCTGGTGTACCAAATCAATTGGCCAAGATGGCCGCCACCCCTAGTGAGACTCTTGGACGTAACTAATCAATTGGCCAAGATGGCTGCCGCTGAGGGCAGGCGTAGGGTACAAAATAGTGAATTGTGGTTAAGGTGTGAATTTTGGAACTAAAAAAGGAGAATTGGTGGACTACTTTGAAGTTGGAATGTAGTGAATTGGATGAAGAATGTGGAAGTAAATGTGAAATGTAGAATGTAGGGAGAGGTAGGGTACAAAATGGGGAATTGTGGTAAGGCGTTAATTTTGGAAGTGAAAAAGAAGAGCTAATGGTGTAAATTGGTGGAATATATTGAAGCTGGAACAAAGTGAATCGGATGAAAAATGTGGAAGGAAATTTTGAATCTTCCATTAAGAATGCATGAGGAAAAATTGGGTACAAAATCGGGAATTGTGGGTAAGGCGTGAATATTTGGAATATGTTTAAATTGAAAGATGAGAATGGGATGAATCATGTGGAAGTAGGGGTCTTCCAGCCTAACAATGGTGACAAATGGGTGTTTTAATTTTCTATGTAAAAGTTGAAATGTATGCGGATGGATAATATCAACTCAACTCAATTTAGTCGACTTCATCAATCAATAGAGAGATTAAAATGGTTTTAGATTTGACCTTATATCGGCTGTCAGATTTTTAACAAGGCCAATACTTTTTTTTTCCTTTTTCTTTTTGTTTTTTTGGGATGGGCCAATCCGAGTGTGCGGTGGCCCCAAGTCGAGGTGCACTGTAGAACCAATAATGCACATCATCTCACGCTTGAAATTTGACTTGACCAACCCAAATGTGTGTTTGTCTTTTTGTGTCCTGCAGACGTCGCTGAGAAATATCTTCGTCCTGACCAAGAGGACATGAAGCCTCCGAATGTTAAAGAGGAAGAACATCCTTACATCGAAGAGGAAGAAAAGCCCGTTCGTGTCAAAGAGGAGGAGGTTGAGGATGACGTCACCAAGTCACCACTGACCTTCGCCCCTTTAAAGAGTGAAGATGAAGTCAAGGGTGAGAGTGAGGAGGGCAGAGGGGCGGAGCCTCCAAACAGGAACTTAAATCGTCAAAACATGATTCCAGAAAGTGATGCAGACCACTGGGGATCATCAAAAGCAAAAAGTGATGACATAAGGTCCCTTTCTTCTCATGATGATGATGATAATGATGATAATCTGCATGGTAATGATGAACATGCTGCTGATGACAGGTCGTGTCACACTGACGACAAATCCTGCGAATGTTCTCACTGTGGGAAAACATTGAGTTCAAAAGGAAGTTTGAAAATTCACTTGAGAAGACACACTGGGGAAAAACCTTTTTCTTGTTTAGATTGTGGCAAAAGCTTCTCTTGGAAGTCACATTTAACATTACATTCAAGAACACACACTGGGGAAAACCCTTTTTCTTGCTCAGATTGTGGCAAAAGCTTCTCTTCGAAGTCAAATTTAACAAAACATTCAGGAACACACACTGGGGAAAAACCTTTTTCTTGCTCAGATTGTGGCAAAAGCTTCTCTCAGAAGTCACATTTAACATTACATTCAAGAACACACACTGGGGAAAAACCTTTTTCTTGTTTAGATTGTGGCAAAAGCTTCTCTTTGAAGTCAAATTTAACAAAACATTCAGGAACACACACTGGGGAAAAACCTTTTTCATGCTCAGATTGTGGCAAAAGCTTCTCTCAGAAGTCATATTTAACATTACATTCAAGAACACACACTGGGGAAAAACCTTTTTCTTGCTCAGATTGTGGCAAAAGCTTCTCTGACAAGTCACATTTAACAACACATACAAGAAGACACACTGGGGAAAAACCTTTTTCTTGTTTAGATTGTGGCAAAAGCTTCTCTTGCAAGTCATATTTAACAACACATAAAAGAATCCATAGTGGCGAGAAACCTTTTTCTTGCTCAGATTGTGGCAAAAGCTTCTCTCAGAAGTCACATTTAACATTACATTCAAGAACACACACTGGGGAAAAACCTTTTTCTTGCTCAGATTGTGGCAAAAGCTTCTCTCACAAGTCAGATTTAACAACACATATAAGAAGACACACTGGGGAAAAACCTGTTTCTTGTTTAGATTGTGGCAAAAGCTTCTCTTGCAAGTCATATTTAACAACACATAAAAGAATCCATAGTGGCGAGAAACCTTTTTCTTGCTCGGATTGTGGCAAAAGCTTCTCTCAGAAGTCACATTTAACATTACATTCAAGAACACACACTGGGGAAAAACCTTTTTCTTGTTTGGATTGTGGCAAAAGCTTCTTTTGGAAGTCAAATTTAACAAAACATACAAGAACACACACTGGGGAAAAACCTTTTTCTTGTTTAGATTGTGGCAAAAGCTTCTCTCAGAAGTCAGCTTTAACAACACATACAAGAATCCATAGTGGCAAGAAACCTTTTTCTTGCTCAGACTGTGGCAAAAGCTTCCCTGCCAAACCTGAATTAAGAAGCCACATAAGAACACACACAGGACAGAAACCATATTCATGCACAAAATGTGTGGAAAGCTTTGCTTCCACCAATTCTTTAACAGCACATGCAAAAACACACACTGGAGAGAAACCGTATTCCTGCTCAGATTGTGGAAAAAGCTTCTCTTCCATGTCAAATTTAAGAAAGCACACAAGAACACATGGTGGGAAGGAACCATTCAGTTGCAGTGTTTGTCCTAAAAGATTCTCTTGTAAAAAGCTTGCTGAGAGACACGAGTGTGCTGGTGAGAATGGCAGCCATCTTTGAAGCTTCAAAAAATGAAGGGAAGTGAGACTGGTGTGCTGTAAAAGTGTCAATGTATCTTAAAAGTGTAAATGTAATGCTTTCAAAACTACTCAACCTGTAAATATTAAATGTTTGCTGTTAATGTGTTTAAATGTTTTTTTTTTGTATGTAATTTAGGAAGTTATTTTTGTTTGCTTCTGAATGTTGTTAATGGTTGTTTGTTGATGTTTGTACGTGTTGTGTATTTGCTTGTGTGAAGCACATTGATTTGCCTTGTGTATGAAATAGAAATAAAGCCACCTTGCAATTTTCCCCAAATAAGCGTCGACAATACGTTCAGACACACAAAGCCATCTGCGATTAAAATTTTTTGTGGAACAGTGTTATCACTGAAATGATTGACGCAAATGTCCTACTCTTTGTTGCTAACTCAACCACCACAGCTCCGTGCTAGCTAACACGCCATATGGTAGTGCATTTTGCACATTTTATCTTTCTATGTCACAATTTTGACATGATTAGCATACAATATTCAGATGACATCAGAACAAAATTGTGTCCATACCTGGTTTTGATTCTTTCATTTTTCATGGAATAAAATAATTTCTGTTCATGTGGCACTTTTGCCTCTGCAGGCAGATTGTTCTTGCCGTCAAACAACCTTTCATCACATTTTGAAATCAAAATACACATCAAATGGAGTAGATGCCACCTGGACTTCCGGGCTTCACACACCAGCTCCGTTTCCGGCCACTGCTGCAACTCACAGGCGGCATTCCGACAAAAATGATCACATTAAGAGAAGCGACAGTACAATGCAATTGCATTTGTACTTCTGAGTGTGGCGCTGATGAGATGATGCTCCCCCTGGTGGCAAGTGTGTGGCAATACCTTACATCCCTAGCCAATCAGCATTAGTGTCCTCCCTACAAATAAGGAGTCAGTTGGTATCTGCCCTCAACTTACTCCTTGGCTCTGAGGTCCGCCTCCTTGACTTCAATGGCTTGTCATCATCAGTCATCACGAACATTTTACCTTCATTGGAAGGTAAGTGTTGCGTCAAAACTTTGCTGAAGGAAAGTGTGAGAGCCACAGATGACAAAAACTGGCCAAAAGTCATTTGTATTAGTTGCAGTACAAATAAATGTTGCATATATATATCAATAATATATCAGATACTGTATCACCTTCCCATGGACTCACCACCGGTGGGAGGGGCCAAAGAGGTCGGGTGCAGTGGAGGCTGGGTGGCAGCCATGGGAGGAGACCTTGGCAGACCGACCCCCAGCTGCAGAAGCTGGCTCTTGGGACATGGAATGTCACCTCTCTGGCAGGGAAGGAGCCTGAGCTGGTGTGTGAGGCAGAGAAGTTCCGACGAGACATAGTCGGACTGTCCTCCACACACGGCTTGGGCTCTGGTACCAGTCCTATCAAGAGGGGATGGACTCTCTCCCACTCTTGGAGTTGCCCACAGTGAGAGGCACAGAGCAGTTGTGGGCATTCTTATTGGCCCCCGGCTCAGTGCCAGTACATTGGGGTACACCCCGGTAGATGAGAGGGTAGCCTGCCTCCGCCTTCAGGTGGGGTGACGGGTCCTGACTGTTGTTTGTGCATATGCACCAAACAGCAGTTCAGAGTACCCACCCTTTTTGGAGTCCCTGGAGGTTGTGTTGGAGAGTGCTTCCCCAAGGACACCCTCATTCTGCTGGGGGACTTCAACGCTCACGTGGGCAATGACAGTGAGACAGGGAGCGACGTGATTTTGAGGAACAGCCCTCCCGGTCAGAACCCGAGTGGTGTTTTGCTTTTGGACTTCTGTGCTCATCACGGATTGTCCAAAATGAACACCATGTTCAAACATAGGGGTGTCCATATGTGTACTAGGCACCAGGACACCCTCGGCTGCAGTTCGATGATCGACTTTGTAGTCGTGTCATTGGATTTGTGGCCGCATGTTTTGGACACTCAGGTGAAGAGAAGGGCGGAGCTGTCAACATATCACCACCTGGTAGTGTGTTGGCTCCGAGGTTGCGGGAAGATGCCGGTCCGACCTGGCGGACCCAAACGTATTGTGAGGGTTTGCTGGGAACGTCTGGCGGAGTCCCCTGTCAGAAAGAGTTTCTCCCTCTGGCAGAACTTCTCCCTTGTCCCGGGGGAGGAGAGGGTTCCGAGGGGGCTATGTTCCGCGCCTCCATTGTTAAGGCAGCCGATCAGAGCTGCGGCCATAAGGTAGTCGGTGCCTGTCACAGCGACAATCCTCGAACCACCAGCGGTAAGGCATGCCGTCAAGCTGAAGAAGGAGTCCTATCGGGCCTTTTTGGCCTGTGGTACTGCGGAGGCAGCTGACAGTTACCGACTGGCCAAGCGGAACGCGGCTTCGGCGGTCGCTGAGGCAAAAACTCGGACATGGGAGGAGTTCGTTTGAGGCCATGGAAAATGACTTCCGGACGGACATCCATCCATCCATCCATTTTCTTGACCGCTTATTGCTCACAAGGGTTGCGGCTGGCGCCTATCTCAGCTGGCTCTGGGCAGTAGGCGGGGTACACCCTGAACTGGTTGCCAGCTAATCGCAGCAAACCAAACACAAAATTGCAAAATACAGGCTGGGGCGGTGGGGGTTTATAGGACAAAATCACCCCCAGAAATTAAGAGAAGCCCAGATCTGTAAATTGACAAGTAGTTTGTTTGTTTCAATCCTGCATTTAAAAAAGTGCATTTTCCTGAGTGAAACCGGCAGACTGGGACTTTAAACTCATAACATTTGGTGGTTAAATCTCATTCCTGATAATAAACATTCAGTTGACCTCAAAATGCTTGTTCAACTTCGATGGCGAATTTTTAAACTGCACATTCAACACAAAAAAATTGAACTCTTTTTTTTTTTTTCTTCTTTTTTTTTTTTTAATAAATCAAATTTAAACGGGCATTTAAACTTTACAATTATATCGGGATCAAAACACTGAAAAAGGGAATGAGACTTTCGATTCCAACTGCAGCAAAAATGGCGACATCTGCCGATGACTTGATGACAATGCTTGCTCGGAAGCCCCCGGACAATTTCCAGCAGCCAATCGTAACGCAGCGGGGGCGTGTCCGGCCTGACTTAACTTCCGCCGCACGTCTCCATTCGTTTCTTCACGTGCTCACTGCCGTGGCCGGCGGCCACATCGCGTTTCATCAGACGTCCTCTGCTAATTCATTCTTTCTTATTTGGTGTTGGACTGAACACACAGGACTCCCATCACCATTTTGAAGGTCTGCGACACCATTTATTAAATGTCGGCGTGTGTTTAAACTCGTCTCGGTGCGCGTTGATGCTTCTCGGCCGAGTTAGCTTAGCTTAGTTTAGCTTAGCTTGCTAGCCGCTAACAAAGAGAAGCACATAACACGTGGTCAGGAAGAGACCAAGTGTGACTTTGTTGGCATTATTGTGCCAAAATGTCGGCGAGAACGACACCAAAGCACGAGGAGGAACATTTTGGAGTCAAAGAAGAGAACGAGCAACATTTTCAACCGCTGGACGATGTTTGCCAGCAGCCTCGAATTGTGCTACACGCAGCAGGTTTGTACACTTCTTATTACTCTCTAATGGTACATGTAGAAATCTAGACTGGGGAAAACAATCAGATTTTGATCTCTGGCAGTATAATTGTCAAACTGATATAACTCTTTGTGATGTTGACATCCCATGTGAAGCTATCCTATGTGATGATATAAATTGTAAGAAACAGGAACATTTCATGGCTGTGCTCAACATGTATGAAACAATAGTGACAGGCCTCCTTAATGATAGTAATCCCCTTATTATTGAGAAGAAGAAGCATAGAATCATGCCTGGTTGGAGTGTGCATGTGTCTGATCTATATTCAGAGGCTAAAATGCCACTCAAAAATGGGTATTGGCTGGTAAAATAAGATACGGACCAGAATTTGAGAAGAAGAAAGAAGCAAATGCTGAGTTTAAGTATCCGCTGCGCTTTATTAAGAAGAATGAACAAATGTTGAGAGCAAACTCTATGGCAGGAAACCTTGGGCAGAAAGACAGTATCGCTTTCTGGAAAGAAGTTAAAAGAATTAACAACAGTTAAATACCGCAGTCGGCTAATATTGATGGGATTACTGGAGATAAAAATATTGTGGAGTTATGGCGAAAGTATTATAGTAAGCTTTTTAACTGTGTTCAGAGTGCTGATTTTAATGTATGTATGGCTGATGACAATAATGGCATGGTGATTAAACCAGGTGAAGTGTGCAATGCTATTGGAAAACTGGCATTGAATAAATCATGTGATTCTGATCAAATAACAGCCGAACACCTGAAGTATGCTAGTAAAAGAGTATCGGTGTTGCTCTCTATGTGTTTTTCTGGCTTCCTATCACATGGAATATTGCCTGACTCTATGCTGTCCGTAATCCTGGTGCCAGTAATTAAAGATAAAACATGTAAAGTATCAAGTTCAGATAATTATAGACCAATAGCTCTTGCAAGTGTATTATCTAAAGTCTTAGAGCGAATTTTATTAGACAGACTTCAGGGATACATAATGAGATGTGACAGTCAATTTGGTTTTAAAAATGGACATAGCCCAGATTTGTGTGTTTACACATTAAAAGAGGTGGTGTCCAAATATAATAGACATAACTCCACTGTATTTTTGTGCTTTTTAGATGCATCTAAGGCTTTTGATCGCATCAACCATGGCAAACCTTTTATTAAACTGCAAGAGCGAGGGGTTCCTTCATACTTACTACGTATTATGTATTACTGGTATACAAAACAAACTATGCAAGTCAGATGTGGGACAACTGTCTCAACATGTTTTCCAGTTACAAATGGGGTAAGACAGGGGGGGATATTGTCACCAATTCTGTTTAATTTGTATATGGTTGAACTGTCAAAGAAATTACATGAATGCAAGACTGGATGTATGGTTGGGGATAGGCTCATTAATCATTTAATGTATGCTGATGACTTGGTAGTAATGACACCTTATAGTGCTGGTTTACAGCAACTACTTAAAGTATGTGCTGAGTATGGGGTGCAATATGACATCCAATATAACCCTATTAAAACTGTGGTAATGATGATTAAATCTAAGGCGGATCAAAAGCTGATATTTCCATCTTTCTATTTGTCCAAACAAGAACGTAAAGTTGTAACAGAGGTAAAATATTTGGGCCATGTGTTGAGGGATGATTTAAGTGATGATGATGATGATGTACTGAGACAGTGCAGAAAGTTATATGCCCAAGCAAATATGCTTGCGCGCAAATTTAGTTACTGTTCTGATGATGTTAAAATTGAACTCTTTAAAGCCTACTGTACTCCATTATATTCCCCACATCTATGGCGCAACTATAGAAAAGGAATAATGAATAAGATCAAGGTTGCATATAATGATGCTTTAAGAATTCTGTTAAAATACCCTAGGTGGGAGAGTGCAAGTTTATTGTTTGTTGCCTCAAATGTTCCAACATTTCATGCACTGTTAAGGAATTTTATATATAAATTTATGTGTCGAATTAATAGATCCGGTAACAGAATTATAAAATCGATAAATGATCCTTTTTTAAGTGATTCTAGATACACTTCATTGTTCTGGAAATACTGGATACATGAACTGTATGTTGTTTGAACAAAGGACTATTTTTCATGTGTGTTTTTATATAAGTGTGTTTTTTTGTATGTTGTATTATTTGTTTGTTCTTAATGGACTTGAGTCTGTCAATAAAGATACTTTCCTTTCTCCCTTGCTTAGCACTACTAAATAGCGTTAAAAAAATCACTGCAGTCCTCATTGCTGTACAAAGTAATTCAATTCAACTGTTATTTTAAAGAGTGAAATAAATTGATTTGATTGGTTGATTCCGGACAGAGGCCGATTATACAGTCATGAGACAGTCATGCCAATGTATCTGACAAGACATGTGCGATTTTAAGAACACTTAGGTGCACAATAAGACTGTATTAAAACGGTGGTACAATACTGCAAATTAATTTTTTTTGTCGGTATACATATTCCTGTTTCCCACATACGTTTTTTTTTTTTTTTTACAAAACAGTCAGTTTTGTCATGATTACTGCATTATTACATTCAACTGCTGTTGCAACCAGTGTTAATTTTGACTAGAAATTTTAATTTAGTTTTAGTTATAGTCTTTTGACTAAAATTAACAAGTTTCAGTCATAATTTAGTCTTCTGATTGTATTTTAGTTTTGATCCAATTTTAGTCGACTAAATTCACAGTTTATTTTCCTTCAGCATACGTTTAAACTTTTATGCAGAAAATTATAGCACACCTATTTGTGACTTTAGTTTAACACGCAAGACACATTTCATACAATGGTGTCGTTATTGTTTCAATGAATCATGTTCAACTGACAATAATGTAACTTTTCACCTGAATAAGAAAAAGTGCATAATTAAATTGCTTGAGATTAATCTTACAGCTGCACAATTTATGTTTATGTACAGCACTTTGTATACAGCAATGCCTGTTCTTAGAGCGCTTTATAAATAAAGTTGAGTTGAGTTAAAGTGCAGTGAACACAACATTTTCTGAGTGGTTCTTTTCTCATTCATTCTGATTGGATTGTGTGAATTTTCACGACTGTGTTTTCATTTTCATTTTAGTCATTGACGTAATTGTCAGTCAATTTTAATCATAGTTATTGTCTGAATGAATGGCTTCTATTTTAGTTTTCATTTAATTTTCGTCAGGAAAAACAATTAGTCACGAAAATTATTATGTCAATTTTTCGGCGACAAAAATATCACTGGTTGCAACTGCAGCATTCACGAAGACGGGAGTCAATGACAATCGATTCCGGTTTGCAAATAAGGGCCGAGTTCATATGGGCATATATGCGAACTGCGCACAAGACGACACGTGAAAATGGAATGAAGCGGTTGCGCTTAATTAAGGTAAATTAATGAGTGAATTAATTAATGGAGGAAAGATTGAGGACTGGAGTAAGGCTCACTTTCTGTTGAAATCAGGTCACTTCCTGTTGAAATCGGGCCACTTCCTGTTGATTCTAAGTCGCTTCCAGGTCACTTCCGGGTCACTTCCTGTTGAAAACATGTCAGTTCCTGTTGATTTCAGGTCACTTCCTATTGAAATCAGGTCACTTTCTGTTGAAATTGTGTCACTTCCTGTTGAAATTGTGTCACTTCCTGTTGATTTAAAGCCACTTCTGAGTCACTTCCTGTTCATTTTATGCCATTTCCGGGTCACTTCCTGTTGAAATCATGTTGCTTCCTGTTGATTTGATGCCACTTCTGGGTCACTTTCTGTTGATTTTAGGCCATTTCCGGGTCACTTCCTGTTGAAATCAGGTCACTTCCTGTTGATTTTTGGCCATTTCTGGGTAACTTCCTGTTCAAATCAACAGGTCACTTTCTATTGAAATCAGGTCTCTTCCGGGTCACTTCCTATTGAAAACAAGTCACTTCCTGTTCAAATCAGGTTATTTCCTGTTGAAATCAGGTCACTTCCTATTCAAGCCGGGGCATTTCCTGGCGAGAATCCCTGGTGTACCAAATCAATTGGCCAAGATGGCCGCCACCCCTAGTGAGACTCTTGGATGTAACTAATCAATTGGCCAAGATGGCTGCCGCTGAGGGCAGGCGTAGGGTACAAAATAGTGAATTGTGATTAAGGCGTGAATTTTGGAACTAAAAAAGGAGAATTGGTGGACTACATTGAAGTTGGAATGTGGTGAATTGGATGAAGAATGTGGAAGTAAATGTGAAATGTAGAATGTAGGGAGAGGTAGAGTACAAAATGGGGAATTGTGGTAAGGCGTTAATTTTGGAAGTGAAAAAGAAGAGCTCATGGTGTGAATTGGTGGAATATATTGAAGTTGGAACAAAGTGAATCGGATGAAAAATGTGGAAGTAAATGTGAAATGTAGAATCTCCCATATGAATACATTGGAAAAAACGTGTACGAAATCGGGAATTGCGAGTAAGGCGTGAATTTTGGAACAGGAAAAGAGCTCGTGGTATGATTTGGTGGAATATATTGACGTTGGAATGAAGTAAATTGGATGAAAAATGTGGAAGGAAATTTTGAATCTTCCATGAAGAATGCATGAGGAAAAATTGGGTACAAAATCGGGAATTGTGGGTAAGGCGTGAATATTTGGAATATGTTTAAATTGGAAAGATGAGAATGGGATGAATCATGTGGAAGTAGGGGTCTTCCAGCCTAACTATGGTTACAAATAGGTGTTTTAATTTTCTATGTAAAAGTTGAAATGTATGAGGATGGATAATATCAACTCAACTCAATTTAGTCGACTTGAATCAATCGAGAGAGATTAAAATGGTTTTAGATTTGACCTTATATCGGCTGTCAGATTTTTAACAAGGCCAATACTTTTTTTTTCCTTTTTCTTTTTGTTTTGTTTTTTGGATGGGCCAATCCGAGTGTGCGGTGGCCCCAAGTCGAGGTGCACTGTAGAAACAATAATGCACATCATCTCACGCTTGAAATTTGACTTGACCAACCCAAATGTGTGTTTGTGTTCTTGTGTCCTGCAGACGTCGCTGAGAAATATCTTCGTCCTGACCAAGAGGACATGAAGCCTCCGAATGTTAAAGAGGAGGAAGAACATCCTTACATCGAAGAGGAAGAAAAGCCCGTTGGTGTCAAAGAGGAGGAGGTTGAGGATGACGTCACCAAGTCACCAATGACCTTCGCCCCTTTAAAGAGTGAAGATGAAGTCAAGGGTGTGTGTGAGGAGGGCAGAGGGGCGGAGCCTCCAAACAGGATCTTAAAGCCTCAAAACATGATTCCAGAAAGTGATGCAGACCACTGGGGACCATCAAAAGCAAAAAGTGATGACATAAGGTCCCTTTCTTCTTATGATGATGATGATGATGATGATAATGATGATAATCTGGATGGTAATGATGAACATGCTGCTGATGATAGGTCGTGTCACACTGACGACAAATCCTGCGAATGTTCTCACTGTGGGAAAACATTGAGTTCAAAAGGAAGTTTGAAAATTCACTTGAGAAGACACACTGGGGAAAAACCTTTTTCTTGTTTAGATTGTGGCAAAAGCTTCTCTCAGAAGTCACATTTAACATTACATTCAAGAACACACACTGGGGAAAAATCTTTTTCTTGTTTGGATTGTGGCAAAAGCTTCTCTCAGAAGTCACATTTAACAACACATACAAGAATCCATAGTGGCGAGAAACCTTTTTCTTGCTCAGATTGTGGCAGAAGCTTCTTTCAGAAGTCAGAATTAACGATACATACAAGAAGCCACACTGGCGAGAAACCTTTTTCTTGCTCATATTGTGGCAAAAGCTTCTCTCAGAAGTCAACTTTAACAACACATACAAGAAGACACACTGGGGAAAAACCTTTTTCTTGTTTAGATTGTGGTAAAAGCTTCTCTCAGAAGTCAACTTTAACAACACATACAAGAATACACACTGGGGAAAAACGTTTTGCTTGTACCCACTGTGGCAAAAGCTTCTTTCAGAAGTCACATTTAACATTACATTCAAGAACACACACTGGGGAAAAAACTTTTTTTTGCTCAGATTGTGGCAGAAGCTTCTTTCAGAAGTCAGAATTAACGATACATACAAGAAGCCACACTGGCGAGAAACCTTTTTCTTGCTCATATTGTGGCAAAAGCTTCTCTCAGAAGTCAGCTTTAACAACACATACAAGAAGACACACTGGGGAAAAACCTTTTTCTTGTTTAGATTGTGGCAAAAGCTTCTCTCGGAAGTCACATTTAACATTACATTCAAGAACACACACTGGGGAAAAACCTTTTTCTTGCTCAGACTGTGGCAAAAGCTTCTTTCAGAAGTCACATTTAACATTACATTCAAGAACACACACTGGGGAAAAACCTTTTTCTTGCTCAGATTGTGGCAAAAGCTTCTCTCAGAAGTCAGCTTTAACAACACATATAAGAATCCATAGTGGCGAGAAACCTTTTTCTTGCTCAGACTGTGGCAAAAGATTCTCTCAGAAGTCAGCTTTAACAACACATATAAGAATTCATAGTGGTAAGAAACCTTTTTCTTGCTCAGCCTGTGGCAAAAGCTTCCCTGCCAAGCCTGAATTAAGAAGCCACATAAGAACACACACACGGGACAGAAACCATATTCATGCACAAAATGTGTGAAAAGCTTCACTTCCACCAATTCTTTAAGAGCACATGCAAAAACACACACTGGAGAGAAACCATATTCCTGCTCAGATTGTGGAAAAAGCTTCTCTTCCATGTCAAATTTAAGAAAGCACACAAGAATACATGGTGGGAAGTCGGGGTGTGAATTGCCTCGTACCTGACGATTCCACTCGTATCACGATTCATAGGTCACGATTCGATTCGATACCGATTAATCCCAATACGGATTTGTTTGTCGATTGCTGTGATTTTTTTTTTTTTTTTTACTCAAATTTAGAAAATACTAATCAGTAATCTTGTACACTGTAAGATTTGTATGAAAATGTATTATTTATAGGCGGCACGGTGAGCGAGTGGTTAGCAGGTCCGCCTCCCAGTTCTGAGGACTCTGGTTCGAGTCCGGGCTCCGGCCTTGCTTTGTGGAGTTTGCATGTTCTCCCCGTGCTCGCGTGGGTCTTCTCCGGGTACTCCTCCCACTTTCCAAAGACATGCATGGCAAGTTAATTGGACGTTCCGAGTTGTCCCTAGGTGTGCTTGTGAGTGTGGATGGTTGTTCGTCTCTGTGTGCCCTGCGATTGGTTGGCAACCAGAACAGGGTGTCCCCCGCCTACTGCCCAGAGCCAGCTGAGATAGGCGCCAGCAGCCCCCGCGACCCCTGTGAGGAATAAGCGGTCAAGAAAATGGATGGATGTATTATTTATCTGAAACTTCAACCTTATAACTCTGAGCCACATAGTAAATATTTTTCCATGTTTACGGTGTGAACTCTTAACTATAAGACATTTTGTTGAATATTTTCCCATCAAAAATTGATATTTAAAAATCAATTCTGCCACCTATTGAATCGATTCGAGAATTGCGTCCTGTAATATCGCGATATATTGCCGAATCGATTTTTTTTAACACCCCTAGTGGGAAGGAACCATTCAGTTGCAGTGTTTGTACTAAAAGATTCTCTTGTAAAAAGCTTGCTGAGAGACACGAGTGTGCTGGTGAGAATGGCAGCCATCTTTGAAGCTTCAAAAAATGAAGGGAAGTGAGACTGGTGTGCTGTAAAAGTGTCAGTGCATCTTAAAAGTGTAAATGTAATGCTTTCAAAACTACTCAACCTGGAAATATTAAATTTGCTGTTAATGTGTTTGAATGTCAATGTTTGTTTTTTTTGCACGTAATTTAGGAAGTTATTTTTGTTTGCTTCTAAATGTTGTTAATGGTCGTTTGTTGATGTTTGTAGGTGTTGTGTATTTGCTTGTGTGAAGCACATTGAGTTGCCTTGTGTATGAAATAGAAATAAAGCCACCTTGCAATTTTCCCCAAATAAGCGTCGACAATACGTTCAGACACACAAAGCCATCTGCGATTAAAATTTTTTGTGGAACAGTGTTATCACTGAAATGATTGACGCAAATGTCCTACTCTTTGTTGCTAACTCAACCACCACAGCTCCGTGCTAGCTAACACGCCATCTGCTAGTGCATTTTGCACATTTTATCTTTCTATATAACAATTTTGACACGATTAGCATACAATATTCAGATGACATCAGAACAAAATTGTGTCCATACCTGGTTTTGATTCTTTCATTTTGCATGTAGTAATATAATTTCTGTTCATGTGGCACTTTTGCCTCTGCAGGCAGATTGTTCTTGTCGTCAAACAACCTTTCATCACATTTTGAAATCAAAATACACATCAAATGGAGTAGATGCCACCTGGACTTCCGGGCTTCACACACCAGCTCCGTTTCCGGCCACTGCTGCGACTCACAGGCGGCGTTCCGACAAAAATGATCACATTAAGAGAAGCGACAGTACAATGCAATTGCATTTGTACTTCTGAGTGTGGCGCTGATGAGATGATGCTCCCCCTGGTGGGAAGTGTGTGGCAATACCTTACATCCCTAGCCAATCAGCATTAGTGCCCTCCCTACAAATAAGGAGTCAGTTGGTACCTGCCCTCAACTTACTCCTTGGCTCTGAGGTCCGCCTCCTTGACTTCAATGGCTTGTCATCATCAGTCATCACGAACATTTTACCTTCATTGGAAGGTAAGTGTTGCGTCAAAACTTTGCTGAAGGAAAGTGTGAGAGCCACAGATGAGAAAAACTGGCCAAAAGTCATTTGTATAACTTGCAGTACAAATAAATATTGCATATATCAATAATATATCATCAGATACTGTCCCAAACATTTACTACTAACTAAGACCAGTAATTAAACTCATAACATTTGGTGGTTTAAATCTCATCCCAGATAATAAACTTTCAGTTTACCTCAAAATGCTTGTTCAACTTTGATGGCGAATTTTTAAACTGCACATCCACTTTAATAAACTGGTGCCATTTAAAACTCTACAATTATATCGGGAACAAAACATTGAAAAAGGGAATGGAACTTTCGAACTGCAGCAAAAAATAAATATATAAAAAATGGCGGCATCTGTCGATGCCGTGATGACGATGCTTGTTTTGAAGCCTCCGCACAGTTTCCAGCAGCCAATCATAAGGCAGCGGGGGCGTGTCCTGCCTGACTTAACTTCCGCAGGTCTTCTGTACTGTGTGGGCTGTCGGCTATCCAGCTCAGTGCTCTCAGTCTAGTTAGCTTAGCTTAGCTTAGCTTAGCTTAGCTTAGTTTAGCTGAGCTTAGCTTAGCTTAGCTCGCTAGCCGCTAACAAAGAGAAGCACATAACACGTGGTCAGGAAGAGACCAAGTGTGACTTTGTTGGCATTATTGTGCCAAAATGTCGGCGAGAACGACACCAAAGGACGAGGAGGAACATTTTGGAGTCAAAGAAGAGAACGAGCAACATTTTCAACCGCTGGACGATGTTTGCGAGCAGCCTCGAATTGTGCTACACGCAGCAGGTTTGTACACTTGTTATTACTCTCCCTTTCTGAAGCACAACTATAAATACTATAAAGCGTGAAGAAATTTCAGCGCTGTTCAATTCAACTTTATTCCGGACAGGGGACGGTTATCCAGTCATCAGACAGTCATACCAATGTCTGTAACAGACGTGTGCGATTTGAAGAACACTTTAAGGTCCAGGATATTATTGTATTAAAACGGTGTTTCCCCACATGCATTTTTTTACAATATTGCCACATTAATCTTTTTGTCATGATTACTGCATTATTACATTCAACTGCTGTTGCAACCACTGTTAATTTTGACAAGAAATTTCAATTTAGTTTGTCTTTTGACCAAAATGTATCAAAGTTGTAGTCATAATTTAGTCCTCTGATTGTATTTTAGTATTAATCCAATTTTAGTATTGACATTTTAGTCGCCATACATATCAACGTTTATGCAGAAAATTATAACACACCTATTTGTAACTGTAGTTTAACACGCAAGACACATTTCACACAATGGTGTCTTTATTGTTTCAATGAAACGTGTTTAACTGACAATAATATGACTTAGTTTTCACCTGAATAAAAAAAAATAAAAGTGCACAATTAAATTGCTTGAGATTAATCTTAGAGCTGCGCAATGAATGTAACCATGTTTGAACATTGAACAAAGTGCAGTGAACAGTGAACAGTTTCTGAGTGGTTCTTTTCTCCAATTCGCGTTTCATTCATTCTGATTGGATTGTGTGAATTTTCGTCACTCTGTTGTTTTCGTTTTAGCCATTGACAAAATTGTCAGTCGATTTTAGTTGTAGTTATCGTCTCAATGAATGGCTTCTATTTTAGTTTCCGTTTAATTTTTGTCTGAAAAAAACAAGTTTGTCACAAAAATCATGACAATTTTTTGTTGACGAAATTATCGCTAGTTGCCACTGTAGCATTCATGAACTCAACTTTATTTATAAAGCGTCTTAAAAACAGGCATTGCTGTATACAAAGTGCTGTACATGAAATATAAATCGGTTGTGCAGTCAAGAATAAGCTAACAAAACAAGAACAAAGCAAACATTTCGAAGTGTGTATACAAGTTTTTGTGTTTTTTTTTTTTACAAGTAAATACATTTTACATCAGTAAATTAATAATAGACCTGGTCAAAATAGTCCGTGTGCCGCGTCATCCTGTGCTGCCAGCATGTGAGCAGTGCTAATTTCGTCAACGAATAATTTTCAGCATGAAATTTTTCTTTCAGATCGAAATTAAACAAAAACTAAAATAGAAGCCATTCATTGACATGATAACTAGAACTAAAATTGACTTACAATTTAATCAATGACTAAAAGGAAAATGAAAACAACACAGTGACGAAAATTCACACAATCCAATCAGAAGGAATGAAACGCGGGTTGGAGAAAAGAACCACTCAAAGTGTTCACTGTTCACTGCACTTTATTTAATTAATTTAATTATTTATTTCATTGTGCAACTGTAAGATTAATCTCAAGCAATTATGTACTTTTTTTTAATTTAGGTGAAAACTAAGTTATATTATTGTCAGTTCAGTATGTTTCATTTAAACAATAAAGACACTGTTGTATTAAATACGTCTTGTATGTTAAACTACAATTACAAATACATGCCACCCCAACCACCCCTACTTTGTACACAGATGTTTGGTAAAGCGATTTTCCCCCTGTGCTATTTTGATCAACAAATTGGCTGCAACAATGTAACAAGGGGGAAATATTGAACATTTCATCTCGTCACTGGACACGTGGTGAAGGAGCGCACACCCTCGAGATGAATGGATTCTAAAAAAAAAAAAAAAAAAAAAAATTCGATTGTGACAGTACTATCAACTCACACTTGAAATTTGACTTGACCAAACCAAATGTGTGTTTTGTCTTCTTGTGTCCTGCAGACGTCGCTGAGAAATATCTTCGTCCTGACCAAGAGGACATGAAGCCTCCGAATGTTAAAAAGGAGGAAGAACATCCTTACATCGAAGAGGAAGAAAAGCCCGTTCGTGTCAAAGAGGAGGAGGTTGAGGACGACGTCACCAAGTCGCCACTGACCTTCGTCCCTTTAAAGAGTGAAGATGAAGACGAGGATGGGGAGGCGGAGCTTCCAAGCAGCAGCTCAACTCGTCAACACATGACGACAGAAGGTGATGCAGACCCCTGGCGACCACCACAAGCACAAAGTCATCATGACATAAGGGCTAGAGATAGACCGATATGTTTTTTCAGGACCGATACCGATGGAGATTATTAGTCGTCAAGGAGGCCACTAACCAACATTTGAAGTCGATATTCATTGACAGTAAAGGAGGGAGGTGTTTGGCGTCAATTTTTTCTAAAATACAAAAGCCAATCTTGCATCTGTTGTGTCATCTAAAAAAGTGACATATTGCTCAAGTTTTCGAAAGTAAATATTTTTCCCCCAAATTTAAAAACGCCTGCAATATTAAACGTTGACATTTCTGGTCACAAAAACAAATGGTTCAGAAGATTCCCAGGGTCAGTAGCATCTCTGATAAAGTTAACTGAAAATTTAAAGAAATAGCTCCCACAAAGGTTTCCCTCAGAAGTCAACGTTTGCAATAAACAAAAGAACACAAACTGGTGAAAAACCTTAGATCATCCTTTGATCCATAGATCAAAGTGCTCCATGTGCAGTGTTGTCGGCAAACTTTTTTTTTTTTTTTTTTTTTTTTTTTTTTTTTTTTTTTTTTAATGGATTGGCAAATCCGAGTGTGCGGTGGGCCCAAGTCGAGGTGCCACTGTAGAAACGATAATACACATCAACTCACGCTTAACCAACCTAAATTTGGCTTTGTCTCTTTGTGTCCTGCAGACGTCGGTGAAAAATATCTTCGTCCTGACGAACAGGAACTGAAGTCTCCTCATGTGAAAGAGGAGGAGGAGGAGCATCCTTATTTTAAAGAAGAAAAAAATCCCCTTTGCGTCAAAAAGGAGGAGGTTGAGGATGACGTCACCAAGTCACCAATGACCTTCGCCCCTTTAAAGAGTGAAGATGAAGTCAAGGGTGAGAGTGAGGAGGGCAGAGGGGCGGAGCCTCCAAACAGCATCTCAACTCCTCAAAACATGACTCCAGAAAGTGATGCATACCATTGGGGATCATCACGAGCAAAAAGTGATGACACAAGGTCCGTTTCTTCTCATGATGATGATGATTATGATGATGATTTTGATGATGATGACGACGATGATGATGATGATGATGATGATCTGGATGGTAATGGTGAACACTCTGATGGTGAGAGGTCGTGTCACACTGACAACAAATCCTGGGAATGTTCTCACTGTGGGAAAACAATGAGTTCAAAAGGAGGTTTGAACATTCACTTGAGAAGACACACTGGAGAAAACACTTTTGTTTGTGCACAATGTGGCAAAAGGTTTTCTCAGCGGTCAGATTTAACAACACACACAAGAAGGCACACTGGGGAAAAACCCTTTGCTTGCACATACTGTGGAAAAAGGTTTTCTCAGCAGTCAATTTTAACAAGACATACAAGAACGCACACTGGGGAAAAACCTTTTTCTTGCTCAGATTGTGGCAAAAGCTTCTCTTCGAAGTCAAATTTAACAACACATACAAGAACACACACTGGGGAAAAACCCTTTTCTTGCTCAGTTTGTGGTCAAGGCTTCTCTCACAACTCAGATTTAATAACACATACAAGAAGACACACTGGCGAGAAACCTTTTTCTTGCTCATGCTGTGGAAAAAGTTTCCTTCACAAAGGATATTTAAAAAGACACATAAGAAGCCACACGGAAGAGAAACCGTATTCCTGCTCAGATTGTGGAAGAAGTTTCTCTTACATGTCAAATTTACGAAAACACACAAGAACACATGAGCTGCTTTGACACCAGCAAGACCAGGAACTTTGAGTTTTGGGTCAAGGGAGTTCTTGGTTGTAAAAGTTCAGCTGATGTAGAGACAACGCCCCTGAATTTGACCAATCAGCCGTGGACATTGCAGCCCGCCCCCTCAAAGTTCCTGCCTGGCTCAGCAAGACCCTGCTGCCGAGATAGCACTTGGATGCCACCTGGGGAATTTAATTAATCTGGTAATTGTTGTTGGTGGAAAAACACCCAAACTGAATTTTACTAAGGTCAACTGAAAAGTTATCCAAAAGTTCCGACGGTGGAAAAACCCGTATAGTGAGAACTGAGAAGGAACCATTCAGTTGCAGTGTTTGTGTTAATAGATTCTCTCGTGAAAATCTTACTGAGAGACACGAGTGTGCCGGTGACAATCGCAGCGATCTTTGAAGCTTAAAAAAAAATGAAGGGAAGTGAGTCTGGTGTGCTGTAAAAGTGTCAATGATTTTGAATAAAAAACAAGAGTGTAGGAAATATTTAATCCCTCCCTGATTTTGAGACTTTTCATACGAAGTGTCATGTTTTGGTTTTGTGGGGGGTGGGATTTTGTTTTCTTTTGTTGTTTTTGGTTGTTTGTCATGTGTTCCTTGTCTCTTCCCTTGTCCCGTTATGTCAAACCACGTCCACCTGAGTGTGTCTTCCCTTCCCAGTGTATCCACCAATCAGCTTCCCTTGCCACTTGTGTCTCGCCCAGCTGTGTCTAGTCATTGTCAATTAGCCTGTGTGTATTTAGTCACCTGTTTTCCGTTCGGTTCTTGGGGGAGTCATTGTGCCTGTTCATGTTCATGTCCCTGTTTTCCGTGCCGTGCCGTGCCGTGCCGTGCCGTGCCGTGCCGTGCCGTGCCGTGCCATGCCATGCCATGCGTTTGTTTTTGATCTTGTTAATTTTTTCCATAGTCCCTTGTTTACATTTTTTGTTAATTAAATCCCCCTTTTTACTTGCATCCCTGCCTTGCCCTGTTTTTGTTGACCCCTGCATTTGGGTCCTGCCTCCAACACCCCCACACCTTGACACTAAGTATGTGTGTATGTTTGTGTATATTTACACGCACCCACCTCTGGAGATGGGGAGCGCCGGGCATAGCCCGAAGAGGCTCCATTGTTGAGGCGGCTAATCGGAGCTGCGGCCGTAAGGTGGTCGGTGCCTGTCGCGGCGACAATCCTCGAACCACCAGTGGTCAGGGTTGCTGTCAAGCTGAAGAAGGAGTCCTATCGGGCCTTTTTGGCCTGTGGTACTGCGGAGGCAGCTGACAGTTACCGGCTGGCCAAGCGGAACGCGGCTTCGGCGGTCGCTGAGGCAAAAACTCGGACATGGGCTCTCCTATCTCTGGGGTCAAAGTGACTGAGGTGGTTGGAAAGCTCCTCGGTGGCGGGGCCCCAGGGGTGGATGAGATCCGCCCGGAATTCCTAAAGGCTCTGAATGTTGTGGGGCTGTGGTGGTTGACCCACCTCTAACGCTCCTTGGTCAATAATTTGCAACACTATTGCTCAAGATTTATTTATTTTTTGTCTAAGAATCTGCATTTTTGTTTATTTTAGTTTGGTTTTAAGGTATTTACAAAGACAAAGGGCAAGGTTAAAATGTTAATTTACAATGATTGTCGCAAACGGAACCGGGCGAATTTGTCGGCTGCGGGACGTCACTCTCGCGGGTTTTGACAGCACGTACGTATTTTTATTATTATTATTATTATTATTATTAGTAGTAGTAGTAGTAGTAGTAGTCGTATATTCACTAACTCACTCACAGAAGCTGACATGTGTAAATTAGTGAGTGGAAAAAAAAAAATCCATGCGTGCTTTCAAATTGCCGCGGGAGTGACGTCACACAGCCGACAATTTTGCCCTGCCCCGTTTGCGACACGCCCCACCCTGCTCTGCCATTGGCTGGAGGGGTGTTAACACTTTTTTTTTTTTTTTTTTTGGCAAAATACAGGCTGGGGTGGTGGGGGTTTATAGGACAAAATCACCCCCAGAAATTAAGAGAAGCCCAGATATGTAAATTGACAAGTAGTTTGTTTGTTGAAATCCTGCATTTAAAAAAAGTGCATTTTCCTGAGTGAAACCGGCAGACTGGGCCTTTAAACTCATAACATTTGGTGGTTAAATCTCATCCCTCATAATAAACATTCAGTTTACCTCAAAATGCTTGTTTTTTTTTTTTTTAATAAATCAAATTTAAACGGGCATTTAAACTTTACAATTGTATCGGGATCAAAACACTGAAAAAGGGAATGAGACTTTCGATTCCAACCGCAGCAAAAATGGCGACATCTGTCGATGACTTGATGACAATGCTTGCTCTGAAGCCCCCGGACAATTTCCAGCAGCCAATCGTAACGCAGCGGGGGCGTGTCCTGCCTGACTTCCGCCGCACGTCTACTTTTCCTTCACGTGCTCACTGCCGTGGCCGGCGGCCACATCGCGTTTCATCAGACGTCCTCTGCTAATTCATTCGTTCTTATTTGGTGTTGGACTGAACACACAGGACTCCCATCACCATTTTGAAGGTCTGCGACACCGTTTGTTAAATGTCGGCGTGCGTTTAAACTCGTCTCGGTGCGCGTTGATGCTTCTCGGCCGAGTTAGCTTAGCTTAGCTTAGCTTAGCTTAGCTTAGCTTAGCTTAGCTTAGCTTAGCTTAGCTCGCTAGCCGCGAACAAAGAGAAGCACATAACACGTTGGTCAGGAAGAGACCAAGTGTGACTTTGTTGGCATTATTGTGCCAAAATGTCGGCGAGAACGACACCAAAGGACGAGGAGGAACATTTTGGAGTCAAAGAAGAGAACGAGCAACATTTTCAACCGCTGGACGATGTTTGCGAGCAGCCTCGAATTGTGCTACACAAAACAGGTTTGTACACTTGTTATTACTCTCCCTTGCTTAGCACTACTAAATAGCGTTAAAAAAAAATCACTGCAGTCCTCATAGCTGTACACAGTAATTAAATTCAACTGTTATTTTAAAGAGTGAAATAAATTGATTTGATTGGTTGATTCCGGACAGGGGCCGATTATACAGTCATGAGACAGTCATACCAATTATGTATTAAAACGGTGGTACAATACTACAAATTGTTTTTTTTTTTTGTCGGTATACATATCACTGTTTCCCACATACATTTTTTTTTTTTTTACAAAACAGTCACAGTTTTGTCATGATTACTGCATTATTACTAAAGGTGGGAATCTTGGGGCACCTCAAGATTCGATTGCGATTACGATTCAGAGGCTACGATTCGATTATCAAACGATTATTGATTCCCCCCCAGGCAGCAGAAAAAAAACAATGTATTTTGGTGCTTTTAATGTTTCGTACATTAGTTACAAAAATAGTACAAAGTCCTCTCAGGCTTACATAAACTACTATTTCAGTATCAAGTTAACAGTTCAAAACAGTAAATAAAATACTCAAGTCCTCATTCTGTAACAACAGCTTTTAAGTATATTCAGTCTTCAACAGAATAAAACAGCATTGAGCAAAAATATATTATTTTTATCCACTCAAAAGTGCACTGAGGTATAAATGAAAGACAATGTGAACTACTACTTCAATACAAATACCTAAAAAAAAAAAAAGTGCTTTCCTGCTTTTTAAGTTGTGTAAAGATGAACATGTAAACATTAAAGTTTCTCAGAGGTACAAAAAAAAACCCTCAAGTGCTTTTCTGCTTTTTAACTTGTGTAAACATGAACGTGTATACATTAAAGGGATCATTCGGCTTTTTTAACATGAATCTCAATTTGATCCTCACCTCCCGTGTGTGCGATCAGCACTGACTTCTTTCTGACAGCGTTCTGTGACACGCGTTCTGGTTCGGCGTTGGACGAGAAGAAAATAAAAAAGAAAATAGTCCAGCAAGCTGGCTGGGGTCTCGAAAATAAAGCGTTTTTCTTCTAAAAACTATTTGTTTTCAAAAGCGTGATACATTTCCACCACAATACTCTTTTCTGAATAAAGTCAGACGCCGTTACCGCCAGCCACTACTTTTCTGTTCGTTCGTTCGTATCACTGCGCGGCGCCCTGTAGAACGCTAACCGACGCACTGCAGCCAGCTAGCTGATACTTCCGCCTCAAGTTGTTTGCCTTTTCGGAGCAGGTCTGATCTGACGAAGAGGTGGGTTGGTCAGCTCAGCCATGCTTGTTGTTGTTTTGAATCTCGAGGCGTGAGTTGTGGATGTGTACTCTCGGTCCGTCCCAAAAAGCGTCCGGAAGACCGCGCGCGCTACTGCTTTTCAGTTCCGCGTACTTTTCGCTCCGCTTCACTTTTAGTTTCGCTTCCCTTGGCATATTTATATAATCGGAATTTGGACGTTTGTGAATCGTTCTCGATTGTTCCACGGCCGAATCGTGAATAATCTAAGAATCAGAAATTTTGCACACCTCTAATTATTACATTGAACTGCTGTTGCAACCAGTGTTAATTTTGACTAGAAATTTTAATTTAGTTTTAGTTGTAGTCTTTTGACTAAAATTAACAAAGGTTCAGTCATAATTTCTATTTTGTATTGTATTTTAGTTTTAATCAAATTTTAGTCGACTATATTCACAGTTTAGTCTATTTTCCTTCAGCATACGTTTAAACTTTTATGCAGAAAATTATAGCACACCTATTTGTGACTTTAGTTTAACACGCAAGACACATTTCATACAATGGTGTCGTTATTGTTTCAATGAATCATGTTCAACTGACAATAATGTAACTTTTCACCTGAATAAGAAAAAGTGCATAATTAAATTGCTTGAGATTAATCTTACAGCTGCACAATTTATGTTTATGTACAACACTTTGTATACAGCAATGCCTGTTCTTAGAGCGCTTTATAAATAAAGTTGAGTTGAGTTAACGTGCAGTGAACACAACATTTTCTGAGTGGTTCTTTTCTCATTCATTCTGATTGAATTGTGTGAATTTTCACGACTGTGTTGTTTTCATTTTCATTTTAGTCATTGCCGAAATTGTCAGTCAATTTTAATCATAGTTATTGTCTGAATGAATGGCTTCTATTTTAGTTTTCATTTAATTTTCGTCAGGAAAAACAATTAGTCACGAAAATTCTGATGTCAATTTTTCGGCGACAAAAATATCACTGGTTGCAACTGCAGCATTCACGAAGACGGCAGTCAGTGACAATCGATTCCGGTTTGCAAATCAGTGCCGAGTTCATATGGGCATATATGCGAACTGCGCACAAGACGACACGTGAAAATGGAATGAAGCGGTTGCGCTTAATTAAGGTAAATTAATGAGTGAATTAATTAAAACCCTCGTGGCTTAAATAGACTTTTACCCCTCTCGCGGTAATAGCGCCAACAGTTGGCGCCCCCTAAGAATTGTGATAACTCAGTCATTTATGAATATTTTTTTACTGCCGACCACTCAAAATGTTCAGTGGGGTCATACCTATCGATACATATATAGTTTTTATTTATTGATTGATTTTGGATGCCCTCTATGGACAATAAAAGCAATAGTGCGCTATGAATGAAAATAATTATGATGTGTGTAATATATAAAAACAAATCCAAGTTGGAATATTTCATATCATGTCATTAGAGCCTTGAATATGTTAATGAATCCTAACATCAAATTTTTTTTGGAACACTCATTTTTTTTTACAATGGCAATTTCCAAACTTTTACCCCTCTCTCGGTAATAGCGCCAACAGTTGGCGCCCCCCAAGAATTGTGATAACTCAGTCATTTATGAATTTTTTTTTTTTACTGCCGACCACTCAAAATATTCAGTGGTATCAGAAAAAAAGTCAACAAGTCACAACTGGAAGAATTTAGAATTAACAGACTTTATATAACTCAAACTCACACCAACAAACAACAAACTACTGAACTATCACAACAAACAAGAACCATTGAACTATATATATATATATATTTTTTTTAACAATTTGAACATAGTTTTTGCGTGTGCTTTTGGCAAAAGAAAATGCCACATTTTTTGCATCTGTTTGATGCCCGAACAGGTGTCTCGCAAAGGCCACATTGCCCACGTTTGGGTGTTTGCGGCGTGGCCATCACTGGGGCCTCTGCAGCCGCCTCCGGAGCTCTCGTTGCAGCATCACCTTTTATAAGCGCCATGCCCACTTCCTCCAGAAAGAGGCGGCGCCTGTACAACTTCTTCTTATTCCACCCAGGTTCCACCTGGAGGAATAAGATGTATGCGTTGAAGCAGGATACGTCAAGCATGTGGTAAAATACGCACATGGGCCATCGGTTTGCCCGGCGGCGGCACGAATATGTGCCACATGCCTGCAAATAAGACACACAGACAAAAAAAACAAACATCAGATAATGTCATATGACAAGACAGCTTTGATGGAAAATTTTGACAATAACAAAACCTGTGTTTACCTGGTCCAGGTGATCGACTGCCCCTTTACATTTATTGTAGTCAAGGATCATCTTTGGCTTTTTTTTTTTACCATCTTCCACCTCCGGTTCCCTGTGCTTCGTACTCAAGATCAAAACGTTCTTGTTTTTTTTTGGTACGTACGACACAAGTGTCATCGTCGGGGAAAAGGCAAAAAGACTTGAGAGTACTGGTCGGGATTTGGTTTTGATGAGCGCTGGAGGAAGCTCCGGTTTGTTTTTTCTCACCGTTCCCACCAGTGACATTTTCTTTTTGCTCAGTTCCTTTGCCAGCTGGAAGGAGGTGAAAAAGTTGTCCACGGTGATGGTGTGGCCCTCCAGCTGGTCACAGAGGCTGAGAACCACACGCATTCCTTGATTACGCTCTCTTTGCGTTCCTGGAGCTTTGCCGCTGTAGATCTCCATATTCCACGCGTACGATGTGGCAGCATCACAGACGGTCCATATTTTTATTCCATATTTAGCGGGTTTGGACGGGATGTACTGCTTGAAAGTGCAGCGGCCCCGGAAGGAGACCAACTGCTCATCAACGCAAACATCCCTCCCCAGGTTGAAAAATTTGGAATGGAGGCTGTTCCATTTGTGCCACAAGTCACTAATGGGTGACAGCCTATTGTGGTGGTGCCGCTGTGGCCTGGAAAGGCGGTCGTCAAAGCGTAACGCACGGTTGATGTGAGCAAACCGCCCATGTGGCATGGTGTCAAAAAATATTGACCTGCCTTTTTGTTTGTCCCACAGACTGACCGTTGCCTCATGGCGAGAGCGGTACATACCTGCCAGGATCAGCAGCCCAAAGTAAGCCCGCAGCTCCTCCGCTGTGATGTCCCTCCAGCCGCTGATGGCGCGCCGCCCCTGCAGGTTTGTCATGCTGACAATCTGCTGGACGATGTCATCCGGAAAAAACAGATTGAAAGCCGTTTTGGGGCTGCTGATCCTGGCAATTGCATATCTTGTTGGGCCAGGTGGTAATATGGGTGGAAGAATGAAGTGCCTGGAAACGTCATGTTGAGGCGACCACACCATTTTTTCATCTTTGGAAAGCCATTGTGTCCTGACCTGATTCTCCGCTGCATCCTCTTCATTATTCTCCTCCTCATCCTCCTCATTCTCTTCATTATTCTCCTCCTCTTCCTCTTCATTATTCTCCTCCTCATCCTCCTCATTCTCTTCATTATTCTCCTCTTCTTCCTCCTCATCCTCTTCCTCCTCTCCTTCCATTGGCACATATTCAACATCCTCGTCATCAGAGGATGTCAAGTTGAATGATAAATCGGACGCCTCCTTCTCACTCTCTGAGTCAGTCAAATAGTTGTCATCCAACACCATCCTTACTGCCTCCTGAAGAGATATATTTCGTCTTGCCATCTTTGCACAAGTTGCTCAGGGAGAAAACTGGCCTCTGAGCCGTTGGACCCTTATAAAGGTTTGTGTACACATTTGAACATTCCCTCAACCAATTGGAGGAGGAAAAATTCAAAAATTCTACCAATCAGAGTTCAGAGTCAGTAAACATTTACTTTGAGTTTTTATTCCCACGCTGCAGAGTCTCACATCAAATACATTCAGAGGCCTTTGAAGTACATGCAAAGCCGCTGTCTGCAAGAGACCGCGGCATGATATCCACAGAAGTGGCACCAAGTTACTTTTTTGTCAATTTGGCACATTCATTTCCTTTACCAAAATAAAAGCATACCAGCGGACAATTCTGTTACGCAACAAGCACGTAGAGAATCAAACCTGTGCGCGTGCGCGTGCACGTGCACGTGCACGCGCAGACACACATGCACGCGTGCAAACAAAATTATTTTACTTTTACAAACAGTAAGTACTCGTATTTTAGTAAAACACCGTCGTATTGTCGAATCGAACACGCATCGTGCGTGCGCGAGCACACACGCGCACACACACGCGCGCACACGCACCCCAAAAAGTGCATGTGAGTACACACAACACACTCACACAATAGCCTGTTCATCAATATTCACCGTGCAACTTTTATTTTTTGTGCAAATAAAGGGGACTTTGCATTGAGCTCAGTTCAAGAAAACGATAAACGGTCCTCTGGCGCCACCTACTGGATTTTGTCTTTTATGATTTTGAACACACATTCAATACATTCTGGCCGTTGATGACCCTCTACTGAAAAGATTAGGCCTTGTCTGGGAGAAAATGCACAAAAAAACACCAGGTGTACAGTGTGTCCAAAAATGACATTTATAATGGGACATAATGAGGACAAGTATTGTTCGAATACTGTATGAAGTATTGAAAATTGACTTCCCCACATATAACAATGACAACACAAATTTTTAAATGGTGGATGGTGCCATTTTGAATTTCATCAGATTTTGACATTTTTTGGAAAAATTCAGCCCTCCAACTCATTTTTTGCTATGCTTTATCTATGATAGTATGGCTGCAGTTACAGCAAAACGCCAACAGTTGGCGGTATACCCCATGTATGGAGTAAGGCTCACTTCCTGTTGAAATCAGGTCACTTCCTGTTGAAATTGGACTACTTCCTATTGATAGGTCACCTCCTGTTGAAATCGGGCCACTTCCTGTTGAAATTGGACTACTTCCTATTGGTAGGTCACTTCCTGTTGAAATCGGGTCACTTCCTATTGATATCAGGTCACTTCTGGGTCACTTCCTGTTGAAAACAAGTCAGATCCTGTTGATTTCAGGTCACTTCCTATTGAAATCAGGTCATTTCCTGTTGAAATCGTGTTGCTTCCTGTTGATTTGATGCCACTTCTGGGTCACTTTCTGTTGATTTTAGGCCATTTCCGGGTTACTTCCTGTTGAAATCAGGTCACTTCCTGTTGATTTTTGGCCATTCCTGGGTAACTTCCTGTTCAAATGAACAGGTCACTTCCTATTGAAATCAGGTCACTTCCTGTTGAAAACAAGCCACTTCCTGTTGAAATCAGGTTATTTCCTGTTGAAATCAGGTCACTTCCTATTCAAGATGGGGCATTTCCTGGCGAGAATCATTGGTGTACCAAATCAATTGGCCAAGATGGCTGCCGCTGAGGGCAGGCGTAGGGTACAAAATAGTGAACTGTGGTTAAGGTGTGAATTTTAGAACTAAAAAAAAGATGGAGACTTGGTGGACTACATTGAAGTTGGAATGTGGTGAATTGGATGAAGAATGTGGAAGTAAATGTGAAATGTAGAATGGAGGGAGAGGTAGGGTACAAAATGGGGAATTGTGGTAAGGCGTGCATTTTGGAAGTGAAAAAGAAGACCTCATGGTGTGAATTGGTGGAATATATTGAAGTTGGAACAAAGTGAATCGGATGAAAAATGTGGAAGTAAATGTGAAATGTAGAATCTCCCATTATGAATACATTGGAAAAAACGTGTACGAAATCGGGAATTGCGAGTAAGGCGTGAATTTTGGAACAGGAGCTCGTGGTATGATTTGGTGGAATATATTGACGTTGGAATGAAGTAAATTGGATGAAAAATGTGGAAGGAAATTTTGAATCTTCCATTAAGAATGCATGAGGAAAAATTGGGTACAAAATCGGGAATTGTGGGTAAGGCGTGAATATTTGGAATATGTTTAAATTGAAAGATGAGAATGGGATGAATCATGTGGACGTAGGGGTCTTCCAGCCTAACTATGGTGACAAATGGGTGTTTTAATTTTCTATGTAAAAGTTTAAATGTATGCGGATGGACAATATCAACTCAACTCAATTTAGTCGACTTCAATCAATAGAGAGATGAAAATGGTTTTAGATTTGACCTTATATCGGCTGTCAGATTTTTAACAAGGCCAATACTTTTTTTCCTTTTTCTTTTTCTTTTTGTTTTTTTGGGATGGGCCAATCCGAGTGTGCGGTGGCCCCAAGTCGAGGTGCACTGTAGAAACAATAATGCACATCATCTCACGCTTGAAATTTGACTTGACCAACCCAAATGTGTGTTTGTCTTCTTGTGTCCTGCAGACGTCGCTGAGAAATATCTTCGTCCTGACCAAGAGGACATGAAGCCTCCGAATGTTAAAGAGGAGGAAGAACATCCTTACATCGAAGATGAAGAAAAGCCCGTTCGTGTCAAAGAGGAGGAGGTTGAGGATGACGTCACCAAGTCACCAATGACCTTCGCCCCTTTAAAGAGTGAAGATGAAGTCAAGGGTGAGAGTGAGGAGGGCAGAGGGGCGGAGCCTCCAAACAGGATCTTAAATCCTCAAAACATGATTCCAGAAAGTGATGCAGACCACTGGGGATCATCAAAAGCAAAGAGTGATGACATAAGGTCCCTTTCTTATCATGATGATGATGATGATGATGATGATGATGATGATAATCTGTATGGTAATGATGAACGCGCTGATGGTGACAGGTCGTGTCACACTGACGACAAATCCTGCGAATGTTCTCACTGTGGGAAAACATTGAGTTCAAAAGGAAGTTTGAAAATTCACTTGAGAAGACACACTGGGGAAAAACCTTTTTCTTGTTTAGATTGTGGCAAAAGCTTCTTTCGGAAGTCAGATTTAACAACACACACAAGAAGACACACTGGGGAAAAAACTTTTTCTTGTTTAGATTGTGGCAAAAGCTTCTCTTCGAAGTCAAATTTAACAACACATACAAGAAGACACACTGGGGAAAACCCTTTTTCTTGTTTAGATTGTGGCAAAAGCTTCTCTGACAAGCCAGATTTAACAACACATACAAGAAGACACACTGGGGAAAAACCTTTTTCTTGTTTAGATTGTGGCAAAAGCTTCACTCAGAAGTCACATTTAACATTACATTCAAGAACACACACTGGGGAAAAACCTTTTTCTTGTTTAGATTGTGGCAAAAGCTTCTCTTTGAAGTCAAATTTAACATTACATTCAACAACACACACTGGGGGAAAACCTTTTTCTTGCTCAGACTGTGGAAAAAGCTTCTCCCGGAAGTCATATTTAACAACACATAAAAGAATCCATAGTGGCGAGAAACCTTTTTCTTGCTCAGATTGTGGCAAAAGCTTCTCTCAGAAGTCAAATTTAACATTACATTCAAGAACACACACTGGGGAAAAACTTTTTGCTTGTACCCACTGTGGCAAAAGCTTTTTTCAGAAGTCAAATTTAACATTTCATTCAACAACACACACTGGCAAGAAACCTTTTTCTTGCTCAGACTGTGGCAAAAGCTTCCCTGCCAAACCTGAATAAAGAAGCCACATAAGAACACACACGGGACAGAAACCATATTCATGCACAAAATGTGTGGAAAGTAGTGATGGCAAAATGAAGCCCCGTAAAGCAGTGAAGCCCTGCAGTGAAATGCTTCACACACACGTAGGGGCTTCAAGATGATTCATTTCCTCGACGACGCCATCATGTGGACAGAAAAATGTATAACATGCTTGGTGCATGCAATAAAATGGTGGGGTGTAAATCATGCTCTAAATACAAAAGAATATATATTTGAAGAGTGTTTTAACATGAATTGTTCTGTGTTACTTTGTCTATGTTTGCACTTATGCAACAAGTGAAAATGTGAAATGAGGTAAAATAAAAATAGTGCTTATTCATTTTTATTTAAAAACAATATTTTTTCCGAAGTTTTTGGACTCAGGCGGTTTGTTTGTTTTTGCAGAGAATTTCACCTGCTTTGGAAAAAAACTCTTTCACATGGTACTGATGAAGCAGGGGTGCATCGATATGAGATAGCAAGTTTGTATAGAATTGGACGCGTATATTTCTGTGATTCCAGGACTGAAGGGGACTTTAACTGTTAACAGAAAAATGTGAATTTTATGTGTTGTCACATTTTATTTTATTTTTGGAATCTGTTAAAATAGTAGTGTAGTGATTAGAACATAATTCACCCATGGAACGTTGGGACGAAGGGGGAGTTTGTTGGGATGAAAGGATGAAAGGATAAAAGAACAAAATGTTGGTAGGTCTGTGAGCCTCGCGCAGAGTGAGTTGTTGTTGCTGTTAAACACTGAGAAGCTGATATCAATAAACCGCCGGTCTTTGGCTCCGGACTTCAGCACTCTGCCTCCGACTCCTGTCACTGCTCGCGATAGTAGCGTAATTGCAGTGCATTACCTTCTGAGGTGAGATCTGCTCAAAGTGCTCCCAAAGAAAGGGAAAATTTCTTTCTTGTTGGTTCCATCGCAAAAATAAGTTCGTCAAATCGAATGCCAAAAGCAAAAAAAAAGTAGCGCAATAAGGGACCCGAAAACAGAAAAAGTGAAGGGGAATCCATAGCGTTTCTTTGCCGCTTTTATTTCGAACTACACTCAAACCTAGCGAATCATTTCCTGAATCAGTCACGTGGTACACCTGCTTCGTGGGGCTTCAAACGTCACCACGTACGTCATCAACACACACACTGACACGCCGTTCATGAACCACTCATCTGCATTACTCGGCACACGCTTCAGGGATTCGACCCGAGAAGCACATCACTAGTGGAAAGCTTCGCTTCCACCAATTCTTTAACAGCACATGCAAAAACACACACTGGAGAGAAACCGTATTCCTGCTCAGATTGTGGAAAAAGCTTCTCTTCCATGTCAAATTTAAGAAAGCACACAAGAACACATGGTGGGAAGGAACCATTCAGTTGCAGTGTTTGTCCTAAAAGATTCTCTTGTAAAAAGCTTGCTGAGAGACACGAGTGTGCTGGTGAGAATGGCAGCCATCTTTGAAGCTTCAAAAAATGAAGGGAAGTGAGACTGGTGTGCTGTAAAAGTGTCAATGCATCTTAAGTGTAAATGTAATGCTTTCAAAACTACTCAACCTGTAAATATTAAATGTTTGCTGTTAATGTGTTTAAATGTCAATGTATGTTTTGTTTTGTACGTAATTTAGGAAGTTATTTTTGTTTGCTGCTGAATGTTGTTAATGGTTGTTTGTTGATGTTTGTACGTGTTGTGTATTTGCTTGTGTGAAGCACATTGAGTTGCCTTGTGTATGAAATAGAAATAAAGCCACCTTGCAATTTTCCCCAAATAAGCGTCGACAATACGTTCAGACACACAAAGCCATCTGCGATTAAAATAGGGAAGGAGCCTGAGCTGGTGTGTGAGGCAGAGAAGTTCCGACGAGACATAGTCGGACTCTCCTCCACACACGGCTTGGGCTCTGGTACCAGTCCTCTCGAGAGGGGTTGGACTCTCTTCCACTCTGGAGTTGCCCATGGTGAGAGGCGCCGAGCAGGTGTGGGCAGTCTTATTGGCCCCCGGCTCAGCGCCAGTACGTTGGGGTACACCCCGGTAGATGAGAGGGTAGCCTGCCTCCGCCTTCAGGTGGGGTGACGGGTCCTGACTGTTGTTTGTGCATATGCACCAAACAGCAGTTCAGAGTACCCACACTTTTTGGAGTCCTGAGTCCTGTGCTGGAGAGTGCTTCCCCGGGGACTTCAATGCTCATGTGGGCAATGACAGTGAGACATGGAGGGACGTGATTTTGAGGAACAGCCCTCCCGGTCAGAACCCGAGTGGTGTTTTGCGATTGGACTTCTGTGCTCATCACGGATTGTCCATAACGAACACCATGGTCAAGCATAGGGGTGTCCATATGTGTACTTGGCACCAGGACACGCTCGGCTAGGAGTTCCATGATCAACTTTGTAGTCGTGTCATTGGATTTGTGGCCGCATGTTTTGGACACTCAGGTGAAGAGAAGGGCGGAGCTGTCAACATATCACCACCTGGTAGTGTGTTGGCTCCAAGGGTGGGGGAAGATGCCGGTCCGACCTGGCGGACCCAATCGTATTGTGAGGGTTTGCTGGGAACGTCTGGCGGAATCCCCTGTCAGAAAGAGTTTCTCCCTCTGGCAGAACTTCTCCCTTGTCCCGGGGGAGGAGAGGGTTCCGAGGGGGCTATGTTCCGCGCCTCCATTGTTAAGGCAGCCGATCTGAGCTGCGGCCATAAGGTAGTCGGTGCCTGTCACAGCGACAATCCTCGAACCACCAGCAGTAAGGCATGCCGGCAAGCTGAAGAAGGAAGCTGTCAGTTACCGGCTGGCCAAGCGGAACGCGGCTTCGGCGGTTGCTGAGGCAAAAACTCGGACATGGGAGGAGTTCGTTTGAGGCCATGGAAAATGACTTCCGGACGGCTTTGAGGAAATTCTGGTCCACCATCCGGCGTCTCATGAGAGGAAAGCAGTTCACTATTAACACTGTGTATAATGGAGATGGTGTACTGCTGACTTCGACTCGGGACGTCGTGAGTCGGTGGGGGGAATACTTCGAAGATCTCAATTGCACCAACACGTCTTCCTTTGAGGAAGCAGTCTGGCGAATCTGAGGTGGGCTCTCCTATCTCTTGTCACGTTTCAGTTGGTTTGGGTTTTTGTTTTATTTTGGTGAGTGTTGGTTGTCTGGTGTTCCTGTCTTCTTCCCCAGTCTCGTTATGGTTTACCTGGTCCACCTGCTTGTGTCTTCCCTTCCTGGTGTGTATTGCTGATTGGTTCCCCCTCCCTGCTGTGTCTCCCAGGTGTGTCCTGTTATTGTCATTAGTGTTTGTATAAGGGAGTGGTGTTTGTCCCACACGGGTGTGGGAGCATTGTTTGATGTTTGATGTTTGCTGGTTGAATGTCTGCATGTCTGGTCACCGTGGTGTCTTTATTACCAAGTCTACCAAGTCCTTATGGCCAAGTCTACCAAGTCTGTTATTGCCAAGTTCAAGTCTTCCGCGCCAAGTCTTCCGCGCCAAGTCTTCCGCGCCAAGTCTTCCGCGCCAAGTCTGCCGCGCCAAGTCTCTGCATCACGCCACGCCAAGTCTCTGCATCACGCCACGCCAAGTCTCTGCATCACGCCACGCCAAGTCTCTGCATCACGCCACGCCAAGTCTCCGCCATGATCTGTGTCCACGTCCAGCCCAGAGTCCTTCCCTTCAGTCTCGTCCAGTCCTTCCCCGTAATAGTCAATAAAGTTCCTTACATCGTTCTTCCACTTGCTCTTCCTGCCTGTTTCCTCCACTTTTGGGTTCATCCATACCCCATACGTAACATCTCTGGGTTCAAAGTCACTGAGGTGGTTGGAAATCTCCTCGGTGGCAGGGCCCTGAGGGTGGATGAGATCCGCCCGTAGTTCCTAAAGACTCTGGATGTTGTGGGGCTGTCGTGGTTGACACGCCTCTAACGCTCCTTGGTAAATAATTTACAACGCTATTGCTCAAGATTTATTTATTTTTTGCATTTTTATATATTTTAGTTTGGTTTTAAGGTATTTACAAAGACAAAGGGCAAGGTTAAAATGTTAATTTAAAGATGCCGGGAGAATTTGTCGGCTGCGTGACGTCACTCTCGTGGATTTTGACAGCATGCACGTATTTTTTTTTTTCACTCACTCACTCACAGAAGCTAACGTGTGAATGAGTGAGTGAAAAATAAAATCCGTGTGTGCTTTCAAATTGTCGCGGGAGTGACGTCACGCAGCCGACTATTTCGCTCTGCCCCGTTTGCGACACCCCCCCCCTGCTCTGTGATTGGCTGGAGGGGTGTTAACACTGTTTGTTTTTTTTTGCAAAATACAGTTGGGGTTGGGCTGGGGCGTTGGGGGTTTATTGGACAAAATCACCCCCAGAAATTAAGAGAAGCCCAGATCTGTAAATTGACAAGTAGTTTGTTTGTTGAAATCCTGCATTTAAAAAAGTGCATTTTCCTGAGTGAAACCGGCAGACTGGGCCTTTAAACTCATAACATTTGGTGGTTAAATCTCATCCCTCATAATAAACATTCAGTTGACCTCAAAATGCTTGTTCAACTTTGATGGCGAATTTTTAAACTGCACATTCACCACAATAAACTGGAGCTCTTTTCAATAAGTCCAATTTAAACTTTACAATTATATCGGGATCAAAATACTGAAAAAGGGAATGAGACTTTCGATTCCAACCGCAGCAAAAATGGCGACATCTGCCGATGACTTGATGACAATGCTTGCTCGGAAGCCCCCGGACAATTTCCAACAGCCAATCGTAACGCAGCGGGGGCGTGTCCTGCCTGACTTCCGCCGCACGTCTCCATTCGTTTCTTCACGTGCTCACTGCCGTGGCCGGCGGCCACATCGCGTTTCATCAGACGTCCTCTGCTAATTCATTCTTTCTTATTTGGTGTTGGACTGAACACACAGGACTCCCATCACCATTTTGAAGGTCTGCGACACCATTTATTAAATGTCGGCGTGTGTTTAAACTCGTCTCGGTGCGCGTTGATGCTTCTCGGCCAAGTTAGCTTAGCTTAGCTTAGCTTAGCTTAGCTTAGCTTGCTAGCCGCTAACAAAGAGAAGCACACAACACGTGGTCAGGAAGAGACCAAGTGTGACTTTGTTGGCATTATTGTGCCAAAATGTCGGCGAGAACGACACCAAAGGACGAGGAGGAACATTTTGGAGTCAAAGAAGAGAACGAGCAACATTTTCAACTGCTGGACGATGTTTGCGAGCAGCCTCGAATTGTGCTACACAAAACAGGTTTGTACACTTCTTATTACTCTCCCTTGCTTAGCACTACTATATAGCGTTAAAAAAAATCACTGTAGTCCTCATTGCTGTACACAGTAATTCAATTCAACTGTTATTTTAAAGAGTGAAATAAATTGATTTGATTGGTTGATTCCGGACAGGGGCCGATTATACAGTCATGAGACAGTCATGCCAATGTATCTGACAAGACGTGTGCGATTTTAAGAACACTTAGGTGCACAATAAGACTGTATTAAAACGGTGGTACAATACTGCAAATTATTTTTTTTGTCGGTATACATATCCCTGTTTCCCACATACATTTTTTTTTTTTTTTTTTTACAAAACAGTCACAGTTTTGTCATGATTACTGCATTATTACATTCAACTGCTGTTGCAACCAGTGTTAATTTTGACAAGAAATTTTAATTTAGTTTTAGTTATAGTCTTTTGACTAAAATTAACAAGTTTCAGTCATATTTTTTTCTCCTGATTGTATTTTAGTTTTAATCCAATTTTAGTCAACTAAATTCACAGTTTAGTCTATTTTCCTTCAGCATACGTTTAAACTTTTATGCAGAAAATTATAGCACACCTATTTGTGACTTTAGTTTAACACGCAAGACACATTTCATACAATGGTGTCTTTCTTGTTTCAATGAATCATGTTCAACTGACAATATTGTAACTTTTCACCTGAATAAGAAAAAGTGCATAATTAAATTGCTTGAGATTAATCTTACAGCTGCACAATTTATGTTTATGTACAGCACTTTGTATACAGCAATGCCTGTTCTTAGAGCGCTTTATAATTAAAGTTGAGTTGAGTTAGTGCAGTGAACACAACATTTTCTGAGTGGTTCTTTTCTCATTCATTCCGATTGGATTGTGTGAATTTTGTGTTGTTTTCATTTTCATTTTAGTCATTGACGAAATTGTCAGTCAATTTTAATCATAGTTATTGTCTGAATGAATGGCTTCTACTTTAGTTTTCATTTAATTTTCGTCAGGAAAAACAATGAAAATTATGATTTAAATTCTTCGTCGACAAAAATATCACTGGTTGCAACTGTAGCATTCACGAAGACGGCAGTCAATAACAATCGAGTCCATTTTGCAAATAAGGGCCGAGTTCATATGGGCATATATGCGAACTGCGCACAAGACGACACGTGAAAATGGAATGAAGCGGTTGCGCTTAATTAAGGTAAATTAATTAGTGAATTAATTAATGGAGGAAAGATTGAGGACTGGAGTAAGGCTCACTTTCTGTTGAAATCAGGTCACTTCCTGTTGAAATTGGACTACTTCCTATTGGTAGGTCACTTCCTGTTGAAATCGGGCCACTTCCTGTTGATTCTAAGTCACTTCCAGGTCACTTCCTATTGAAATCAGGTCACTTCCGGGTCACTTCCTGTTGAAAACAAGTCAGTTCCTGTTGATTTCAGGTCACTTCCTATTGAAATCAGGTCACTTTCTGTTGAAATTGTGTCACTTCCTGTTGATTTAAAGCCACTTCTGAGTCACTTCCTGTTCATTTTATGCCATTTCCGGGTCACTTTCTATTGAAATCAGGTTACTTCCTGTTGAAATCGTGTTGCTTCCTGTTGATTTGATGCCACTTCTGGGTCACTTTCTGTTGATTTTAGGCCATTTCCTGGTCACTTCCTGTTGAAATCAGGTCACGTCCTTTTGATTTTTGGCCATTTCTGGGTAACTTCCTGTTCAAATCAACAGGTCACTTCCTATCGAAAACAAGTCAGTTCCTGTTGATTTCAGGTCACTTCCGGGTCATTCCTGTTGAAAACAAGCCACTTCCTGTTGAAATCAGGTTATTTCCTGTTGAAATCAGGTCACTTCCTATTCAAGCCGGGGCATTTCCTGGCGAGAATCCCTGGTGTACCAAATCAATTGGCCAAGATGGCCGCCACCCCTAGTGAGACTCTTGGACGTAACTAATCAATTGGCCAAGATGGCTGCCGCTGAGGGCAGGCGTAGGGTACAAAATAGTGAATTGTGGTTAAGGTGTGAATTTTGGAACTAAAAAAAAAGATGGAGAATTGGTGGACTACATTGAAGTTGGAACAAAGTGAATCGGATGAAAAATGTGGAAGTAAATGTGAAATGTAGAATCTCCCATTATGAATTGGAAAAAACGTGTACGAAATCGGGAATTGCGAGTAAGGCGTGAATTTTGGAACAGGAAAAGAGCTCGTGGTATGATTTGGTGGAATATATTGACGTTGGAATGAAGTAAATTGGATGAAAAATGTGGAAGGAAATTTTGAATCTTCCATTAAGAATGCATGAGGAAAAATTGGGTCCAAAATCAGGAATTGTGGGTAGGGGTCTTCCAGCCTAACTATGGTTACAAATAGGTGTTTTAATTTTCTATGTAAAAGTTGAAATGTATGCGGATGGATAATATCAACTCAACTCAATTTAGTCGACTTGAATCAATAGAGAGAGATTAAAATGGTTTTAGATTTGACCTTATATCGGCTGTCAGATTTTTAACAAGGCCAATATTTTCTTTTTCCTTTTTCTTTTTGTTTTTTTGGGATGGGCCAATCCGAGTGTGTGGTGGGCCCAAGTCGAGGTGCCACTGTAGAAACGATAATACACATCAACTCACGCTTGACCAACCTAAATTTGGGTTTGTCTCTTTGTGTCCTGCAGACGTCGCTGAGAAATATCTTCGTCCTGACCAAGAGGACATGAAGCCTCCGAATGTTAAAGAGGAGGAAGAACATCCTTACATCGAAGAGAAAGAAAAGCCCGTTCGTGTCAAAGAGGAGGAGGTTGAGGATGACGTCACCAAGTCACCAATGACCTTCGCCCCTTTAAAGAGTGAAGATGAAGACAAGGGTGAGAGTGAGGAGGTTGGAGGGGCGGAGCCTCCAAACAGGATCTTAAATCCTCAAAACATGATTCCAGAAAGTGATGCAGACCACTGGGGATCATCAAAAGCAAAGAGTGATGACATAAGGTCCCTTTCTTCTCATGATGATGATGATGATGATGATGATGATGATGATGATGATGATGATAATCTGGATGGTAAAGATGAACGCGCTGATGGTGACAGGTCGTGTCACACTGACGACAAATCCTGCGAATGTTCTCACTGTGGGAAAACATTGAGTTCAAAAGGAAGTTTGAAAATTCACTTGAGAAGACACACTGGGGAAAAACCTTTTTCTTGTTTAGATTGTGGCAAAAGCTTCTCTCAGAAGCCACATTTAACAAAACATTCAAGAACACACACTGGGGAAAAACCTTTTTCTTGCTCAGATTGTGGCAAAAGCTTCTCTTCGAAGTCAGCTTTAACAACACATACAAGAACACACACTGGGGAAAAACCTTTTTCTTGCTCAGATTGTGGCAAAAGCTTCTCTGACAAGTCAGATTTAACAAAACATACAAGAAGACACACTGGGGAAAAACCTTTTTCTTGTTTAGATTGTGGCAAAAGCTTCTCTCAGAAGTCATATTTTACAACACATAAAAGAATCCATAGTGGCGAGAAACCTTTTTCTTGCTCCCATTGTGGTAAAGGCTTCTCTTCAAAGTCACATTTAACAACACATACAATAACACACAGTGGAGAAAAACCTTTTTCTTGCTCAGACTGTGGCAAAAGCTTCTCCCGGAAGTCAGATTTAACAACACATACAAGAAGACACACTGGGGAAAAACCTTTTTCTTGTTTAGTTTGTGGCAAAAGCTTCTCTGACAAGTCATATTTACCAACACATACAAGAAGACACACTAGGGGAAAACCTTTTTCTTGTTTAGTTTGTGGCAAAAGCTTCTCTGACAAGTCAGCTTTAACAACACATACAAGAAGACACACTGGGGAAAGACCTTTTTCTTGTTTAGATTGTGGCAAAAGCTTCTCTTGCAAGTCATATTTAACAACACATAAAAGAATCCATAGTGGCGAGAAACCTTTTTCTTGCTCAGATTGTGGCAAAAGCTTCTCTCAGAAGTCACATTTAACATTACATTCAATAACACACACTGGGGAAAAACCTTTTTCTTGCTCAGATTGTGGCAAAAGCTTCCCTGTCAAACCTGAATTAAGAATCCACATAAGAACACACACGGGACAGAAACCATATTCATGCACAAAATGTGTGAAAAGCTTCGCTTCCACCAATTCTTTAACAGCACATGCAAAAACACACACTGGAGAGAAACCGTATTCCTGCTCAGATTGTGGAAAAAGCTTCTCTTCCATGTCAAATTTAAGAAAGCACACAAGAAGACATGGTGGGAAGGAACCATTCAGTTGCAGTGTTAATCCTAAAAGATTCTCTTGTAAAAAGCTTGCTGAGAGACACGAGTGTGATGGTGAGAATGGCAGCCATCTTTGAAGCTTCAAAAAATGAAGGGAAGTGAGACTGGTGCGCTGTAAAAGTGTCAGTGCATCTTAAAAGTGTAAATGTAATGTTTTCGAAACTACTCAACCTGTAAATATTAAATGTTTGCTGTTAATGTGTTTAAATGTCAATGTATGTTTTTTTTGTACGTAATTTAGGAAGTTATTTTTGTTTGCTTCTGAATGTTGTTAATGGTTGTTTGTTGATGTTTGTACGTGTTGTGTATTTGCTTGTGTGAAACACATTGAGTTGCCTTGTGTATGAAATAGAAATAAAGCCACCTTGCAATTTTCCCCAAATAAGCGTCGACAATACGTTCAGACACACAAAGCCATCTGTGATTAAAAATTTTTGTTGAACAGCGTTATCACTGAAATGATTGACGCAAATGTCCTACTCTTTGTTGCTAACTCAACCACCACAGCTCCGTGCTAGCTAACACGCCATCTGCTAGTGCATTTTGCACATTTTATCTTTCTATGTAACAATTTTGACATGATTAGCAGGGTGGCAGCCATGGGAGGAAACCTTGGCGGACTGACCCCCCAGCTACAGAAGCTGACTCTTGGGACATGGAATGTCACCTCTCTGGCAGGGAAGGAGCCTGAGCTGGTGTGTGAGGCAGAGAAGTTCCGACGAGACCTAGTCGGACTGTCCTCCACACATGGCTTGGGCTCTGGTACCAGTCCTCTCGAGAGGGGTTGGACTCTCTTCCACTCTGGAGTTGCCCATGGTGAGAGGCGCAGAGCAGGTGTGGGCAGTCAGAAAGAGTTTAAACGCCTCCCTCTGGCAGAACTTATCCCTTGTCCCGGGGGAGGAGAAGGTTCCGAGTGGGCTATGTTCCGCGCCTCCATTGTTGAGGCAGCCGATCGGAGCTGCGGCCATAAGGTGGTCGGTGCCTGTCACGGCGGAAATTCTCAAACCCGCAGGTGGACACCAGCGGTAAGGGATGCCGTCAAGCTGAAGGAGTCCTATCGGGCCTTTTTGGCCTGTGTTACTGCGGAGGTACCGGCTGGCCAAGCGGAACGCGGCTTCGGCGGTTGCTGAGGCAAAAACTCGGACATGGGAGGAGTTCGGTGAGGCCGTTGAAAATGACTTCTGGATGGCTTCGAGGAAATTCTGGTCCACCATCTGGCGTCTCATGAGAGGAAAGCAGTTCACCATTAACACTGTATAATGGAGATGGTGTGCTGCTGACTTCGACTCGGGATGTCGTGAATCGGTGGGGGGAATACCTCGAAGATCTCAATTGCGCCAACACGTCTTCCTTTAAGGAAGCAGTCTGGTGACTCTGAAGTGGGCTCTCCTATCTCTGGGATCAAAGTGACTGAGGTGGTTGGAAAGCTCCTCGGTGGCAGTGTCGATGCGATCCGCCCGGAATTCCTAAAGGCTTTGGATCTTGTGGGGCTGTGGTGATTGACCCGCCTCTACAACATTGCGTGGACATCGGGGACAGTGCCTCTGGATTGGCAGACCGGGGTGGTGGTCCCCCTTTTTAAGAAGGGGGACCGGAGGGTTTTTCCAACTTCAGAGGGATCACACTGCTCAGCCTCCCTGGTAAGGTCTAAGTTGAGTCCCGGATTCAGGAGGAGCAGTGGTTTTCGTCCTGGCCGTGGAACCGTGGACCAGCTGTACACCCTCAGCAGGATCATCGAGGGTGCGTGGGAGTTCACTCATCCAGTCCACATGTGTTTTGTGGATTTGGTGAAGGCGTTCGACCGTGGGTGCTTCGGCAGTATGGGGTACCGAGCCCCCTGATACGGGCTGTTTCGTCCCTGTACGACCGATGTTAGAGTTTGGTCCGCATCGCTGGCAGTAAGTTGGATTCGTTTCCAGTGAGAGTTGGACTACGCCAAGGCTGCCCCCTGTCACCGATTCAGTTCATAACTTTCTAAGAATTTCTATGTGTGGCTGAGGCGTCGAGGGGGTCCGGTTTGGCTGCCTCCGCACTGCATCGCTGCCCTTTACAGATGATGTGGTGCTGTTGGATCTCCAACTCTCACTGGAGCGGTTCGCAGCCGAGTGTGAAGCAGTTGGGATGAAGATCAGCATCTCCAAATCTGAGATCATGGTCCACAGTCGGAAAAGGGTGGTGTGCCCTCTCTGGGTCGGGAATGAGATACTTTCCCAAGTGGAGGAGTTCAAGTATCTTGGGGTCTTGCTCACGAGTGAAGGCAGGATGGAGCGGGAGATCAACAGGTGGATCGGTGCAGCGTCCCCAGTGATGTGGACTCTGTATCGGCCCATTGGGGTGAAGAAAGAACTGGGCGAAAAGGCGAAGCTCTCAATTTACCAGTCGACCTACGTTCCAACTCTCACCTATGGTCACGAGCTGTGGGTCGTGACCGAAAGAACGAGATCCCGGATACAAGCGGCCAAAATGAGTTTCCTCTGCAGGGTGTCCGGGCTCTCCCTTAGAGATAGGGTGAGAAGCTCGGTCATCCGGGAGGGACTCAGATTCGAGCCGCTGCTCCTCCGCGTTGAGAGGAGCCAGCTGAGGTGGCTTCTGGTTCGGATGCCTCCTGGACGCCTCCCTGGGGAGGCGTTCCGGGCGTGTCCCACCGGCGGGAGGCCCCGGGGACGACCCAGGACACGCTGGAGAGACTATGTCTCTCGGCTGGCCTGGGAACGCCTTGGGATCCCACCGGAGGAGCTGGTTGAAGTTGCCGGGGAGAGTGAAGTCTGGGTTTCCCTCCTAAATCTGCTGCCCCCGCGACCCGACCTCGGATAAACGGAAGAAGATGGATGGAAACACGTGCCTTCGAGCAAATAATTTTTTAAAACAAATAACTTTATAAACTAACTATTTAGTTAATTTGAACAAAACAGTCTCGAAAACATGTAGACAATTTGAATTTAAACAACGTATACAATATCAACAACAAACTTTATCGGAAGTTGAGAAAATCGAAAGTTTTGGAATAATTGAGGACGGGTAAAACGAAGCAAGCGTAGTCGGTATTTGATAATTTTAAGAATATATCGTCTGTTATAGTCTTATTTTTTTCTTTTTTTTTTTGTCCTGTTTTCTTTTCCTTTTGTTCGAGTGCACGGTTCTATGTTGTGTGCTCACTGCTAAATTTGCAATTCTCGTGTTCTTTGGATTCTTTGGGGGGTCTGTTGATTTTCCTTAAAAATGTCTAATTGTTTGTGTATTATTGCACTATATCGCCACTGGGTATCTTCAAACTTGTTTTCAATTGCATGTGACGCGTTATATGTTTACACCAAAATAAAAAGTTACGAGTACTTAATTGTGAGTTATTCCGAAATGTTCAAGTTCTTGCATTCAAGCCATACGTTTTAAAATGCTTGAATTTGCGGGAGCTGGATTTCAAGTGGAAAGGTGTTCTGCCTGTTAATGCCGATCTGCAAAGATGCTCAATAACACATAACAGGTGTTGTGAACTGGAAGGAGCTGCCTGCAGAGTACAAAATAATGTACAGTACTTCTTCAGCACCCACATCAACTGCTGCAAAATTTATTGACACTTGAGCTGAATGTAAAGGAAGGGAAATTGACATTTTTTATTTATTTATTTTTTTTTAAGATATATAATTATGGGCGTTTTATGCCACGCCACTGAAGACTGAGCGTTCTGCCGCATGCTTAATCCAAGAATCCTGCACAATTGAGGAGTCTGCTTTAGAGAAGGAACAGGAAGCATAAATGTGTAATGTAAACGTGGAAACCACCCGGTGTAATAACCTTATTTATTGATTGATTGAATTTTTATTTTTTTATTTTATTTTCATTATTATTATTATTATTATTATTATTATTAGTTTACTCTCAGGTGTAATAACCTTATTTATTGATTGACTGAATTATTTATTTTATTATTACGCTTTTGTGAATGAATATATTCCATCACGACAGAAATCAGTTTGCGTCCACCTTGTTGTTTTGACAAAACCACCGTCAGACACGATTTACTGCAATTACGCTACATTGGCCATTCGGTGGCGCTGCGCTACACTACTACTTAACATTACTTTGAGTTTTTTTTTTTTTTTTTTTAATTTGCTGTAAGACATACAAACATGGCAACAATCAAAGATTTTCAGTATAAGTCAACATTACTTTGAGTTAAGATAGTTTACGTTTAGGCTGAGTTAAAAAAAAAAAAAAAAAAAAGTAAGACGGAATTGGAGACCACGTGTTTCCGGTAGAGCTCCACTCACGTGTATGGGGCTATCGGCTATCCAGTCGTTCATTTATTCAGGTCAGTGTTCTCGGCCTAGTTAGCTTAGCTTAGCTTAGCTTAGCTCGCTAGCCGCTAACAAAGAGAAGCACACAACACGTGGTCGGGAAGAGACCAAGTGTGACTTTGTTGGCATTATTGTGCCAAAATGTCGGCGAGAACGACACCAAAGGACGAGGAGGAACATTTTGGAGTCAAAGAAGAGAACGAGCAACATTTTCAACCGCTGGACGATGTTTGCGAGCAGCCTCGAATTGTGCTACACGCAGCAGGTTTGTGCACTTCTTACTCTCCTTTGCTTAGTAATAATATATAGCGTTAAAAAAAATACATGCAGTCAGGACGGTTAAACAGTCATCGGACAGTCATACCAATGTAACAGTCGTGTGCGTAGGGTTTTAATCAAGATGCTCGAGTGATTTATTTGCTCTGTAGAAGACAAAATGGGACACAGTTTTTCGTATTCGTCATCTGCACCATCTGCTTCCCCCTGCAACTCGTGTCGCGATGTCCACATCTGCATTTCTTTTCTAAGATGAATGTAATATATTCTTCCAAAAATGCTAAGTAATGCTAAGCACCTTCATTTATACAGAGTTAATCACCAAAACACAGTATTTGTTATTTTATTTCAACCGCCCAAAGAAAATGGGAAAGTGCATTGGTTAAAGTGGGACAGTATTTATTTATATAAATACTTTTATTTTATTTATTTTTTTACTTTTTTATTTAACTGTATTATTATTGTTATATATTAAATTATCCTGTTGTTTTTATTTCCATTTCTATATATTTTTTGTAATTATTTTTTTAAAACGTTTTTTAATATCCATTTTTATTTTCACTTTATGCATTTATTTGATCATGTCTTCATTTACTTTATTTAAATTTATTTATTATTCTGTTGTTTTTATTTCCATTTATATTGTATTTTTAAAAAAAAATGTTTTTATATCATTTTTTATTTTCACTTTATGCATTTATTTGTTCATGTCTTCATTTACTTTTTTTATTGTATTTTATTTTTTTATTTTAGCAGTTTCTGTCCTCCATACAGAAGAAATGTGAGCGGGATTGTGGGCCGTTCGGAGATGCAATGTCGCCAACTCGTCGTGGCAACCCTCATTTGCAGGAACATTAAAATGAATCCGATTAATCTGAAATAGTGCTGGGCGATATATATCGGCATGACGATAGAAAAATGTTTATTGTGCCCTTTCTTACCTAACAGCATGAGACAAATAGCCAAATACTTCTAGTTGACTGTTGAATAATTCAAAATTAATAAAACTTAAGCAGTCTAAAGAAGAGTTGTCACAAAGGAAACGGAAGATCAGTAAAAATCTCATCTTCTTATTTTTGCCTTTTTCTGTTTGAGGATATTCGACACTTGTGGATTAAGAAAGGAGTAGTTAACAATTTTCACCACTTTTCAAAAGGATTATTATTTCTTCAAAGTTAATGCCCATTTTTGGATTACTTTTGAGATTTTTTTTTTACTTTTCATTTTTCGGATTTTTGCGTTTATTCTTTTTTATCTTTTGATGGATTACCTGTTTCTTCATTGAGTATTTGGAATTACCAATGACTGAGTATTCATTTAATTTGATAAAGGTATAAACTTAACGTCCGTTTATTTTAACTTATTTATTTATTATACGTTTTATTTACTTATATTATCCTGCTTTTACAAACCAAAATCGATCTAATGTTTGCCGTTTTATGAGAGTTGAGTTTCAATAAATATTGGGAAAAAAAAAAAGTCTATTCACTGTTTGTTTATGATCTTTTCCTCCATCAAGCAGCTTAATCGAGAAGCTACATTTAATATGAATCAATTCGCTCAGTTTGAAGCCAAGCATATACGTATTTTCCGTATAAGCGGTAAGTGAATCTGGAACAAAACGCACGAAGAAAAACCCAAAGTCAACCGAACTACAAGAGTCTTTTGCGCGTATAACAGAAACTCGCCTCGCTGGGAAAAAAAAAAATGACAGAGGCGATGGCGCGTTTGATTGCAGATTCTGTAAAACCGAATGCTTGTGTTTATTTTGATATAATTGCATATTTGCCACATGCAAATAATGTTATATGCTGTTGATCTACAACTCTAGCTGCACTACAAAGCTACTTTCATCAGAAAGTTGAAACTTTGCACTTTGGAAAAAAAAATAAACATTTTTTTGCATTTAATTTATGACAGAAAATGTCTGAACTTTATTTTTTTATGCCTTATAAAAATGTCTAGGCCGCTGTGCCTCCTTTGTTTACATTTTTTATTTTATATTGCAGCCCTACTAGATTCATTTGTGACATTCATTAAATGTTACACACAAATAAAATGTGAAATTGTAAGCAAAGTACGTTGTATCAGTGGGGTGTGAATTGCCGAGTACCTGACGATTCGATTCGTATCACGATTCATAGGTCACGATTCGATTCGATGCCGATTAATCCCGATCCGAATTTATAAGTCGATTGTTGCGATTTTTTTTTAATTTTTATTTTTACTCAAATTTAGAGAATACTATTCAGTAAACTTGTACATGTACACTGTTAAGATTTGTATGAAAATGTATTATTTATTTATCTGAAACTTCAGTCATTACTGTGAGCCACTGTATTGAACAAACAGGTTGTAATCTGTTTCATGTTTGAATGACTTTGAAATAAAATATTAAGGCTTAATATTCCATTCATTAATATAAAAATCGTTTAAAAGACGTTTAAAAATCGATTCGGCTGCCCATTGAATCGATTCGAGAATTGCGTGATGTAATATCGCGATATATTGCAGAATCGATTATTTATTTTTTTTACACCCCTATTGTATAATATTTCATGGAAGAACTGCAAATACATCTATATCGTGGTATGGACCATTTGCACGTGACGTCACTTCCCCCCCATGGGGCCGCACCCTCCTGAACGCTGGACGGCAAAAGAACCACTTGCCTGGATTGTAACAATTGAATCGCGTAGAGCGTGAAGTCCTTTGTGTCGTCGATTAAATTTATAAAATGGTCATATCTTGCTGTGCCGTCGGTTGTACAAACAGGCAAGGGAGTAAACCAAATGTTGCTTTTTAACGAATACCTACTCATAAAAACAAAAGACGTCGATGGATAGCGGCAATCAACAGAAAGGACTGACGGCCCAAGAAAAATATTCACGGATTTGAAGCGAGCATTTTTTTACGAGGTTAGTCGATCAATGTTCATACATTTTACTCGTCAACGTACACTTATTACATACACTCTAACAAAGCTTGTAACAGGGGTGTCGAATTACGTGTTTCAAATCACATTAAAGATTGTTAATGTGAACGTTGGCTTGAGTCACGTAGTTAGCGTCCACTCTGCACACATACAACTCAAGTGTACCTTCTTCAAAACTATTAACACATTCATTGCCAGACCAGCAAAAAATTTGACGTCTTTTTCCGTCAATGGCAGTGAATGAGTTAAGTGCATTTGACAGAAAATACTTGGTGCATACTTGACATAACCACAGTGTTTCAATATAGGACCGAATGTGTAAAAATAACATTTAAAAAAAAAAAATAAGTCCGCATGATAAACAAATTTGACCTTTGCCATGATGAGGTCGATTGTCCCTCGGGTTTGAGCGTAGCATCTCGTTGCAGACCCAGCCAGCACCAAAAAAAAAAAAAGGGTATGCGTCGAGACTTTTAGAAGCTTTTAAATCGTCTCCGGTGTAACGATCGGTGTATGTTGCTAAAATGGACAACATAGTGATACAGGTCGTGCACCGTTAATTCCGGAAAAGTCGGCGATTTGATTAGTTCCGAAAACGGTGGGGGACAGAAGGTAAGGGTCTGTTTTCAAACTAGCCATCTCCAGTTTCTGTAAATATCGCACTCTATGAGCTCCTACTAAACGTTCCACTTCTGCTGACAGGCGAACGTCAGTTGAACTAGCAGATTCCATGGCTCGATGGGTAACAATAACTTTTCGTTTGTAAAATAAAAGTCTCTAAGTACCTAAATCGCTCTGCGGCCCGTCCACTTCCATTCAAAAGTCATTTCCTTCCGCCGTCCATGGTGGGGCAGTCACGTGATCACAATTATTTCCCATATCGCCCAGCACTAATCTGAATAATCGATAGATTAAGCAATTAGGGCTGCACAATATATCGAAAAAATATCGATATCGCGATATTGGCCCTTGCAATATGCATATCGCAAAGGCACGCAATAAGTTTTATATGGAATTTTATGCTTTTTAAATGAATTTGACCAGTCAGAAGCTAACTAAAATGTGCATCGGCATTCAATAGTTGAAAATGATCAAGACATAATTACAATTCATTAACTAAGATTACATGAAGGTTGCTTATTTTGCCCCATGAAAAATGTTTTTCTTTCATTCGGTAATAAAAATGTAATTTCTTTAGGTAAATGTTAAATATCGCAATATCGATATCGCTATGTTCAGGAAGTATATCGCATATCGCATGTTTTTCCAATATCGTGCAGCCCTATAAGCAATTCTAAATTTGATAGGAACAGTACTATCAACTCACACTTGAAATTTGACTTGACCAAACCAAATGTGTGTTTTGTCTTCTTGTGTCCTGCAGACGTCGCTGAGAAATATCTTCGTCCTGCCCAAGAGGACATGAAGCCTCAGAATGTTAAAAAGGAGGAAGAACATCCTTACGTCGAAGAGGAGGAAAAGCCCATTCGTGTCAAAGAGGAGGAGGTTGAGGATGACGTCACCAAGTCGCCACCGACCTTCGCCCCTTTAAAGAGTGAAGATGAAGACAAGGGTGAGAGTGAGGAGGTTGGAGGGGCGGAGCTTCCAAACAGCAGGTCAACTCGTCAACACATGACGACAGAAGGTGATGCAGACCCCTTGCGACCACCACAAGCACAAAGTCATCATGACATAAGGGCTAGAGATAGACCCATATGTTTTTTTCAGGACCGATACCGATAGCGGTTATTAGTAGTCAAGGAGGCCAATGACCGATATTTCAGGCCGATATTCATTTTCAGTAAAAAACAAAACAAAAACAAAAACGTGGGGAAATATTAGCGTAAATTTTTTTGTAAAATACAAAAGCCAATCTTGACTGTGTTATATCGTCTAAAAAAGTGAAATGGAAACTTGAGCAAATACATACAGTAAATGTTTTTCCCCAAAATTTACAAACACCTGAAATCTTCACATTTCTGTCACAAAAACAAAATGGTTCAGAAGATTCCCAGGGTCAGAAGTAGCAACTCTTATAAATTTAACTGAAAATTTCAAATGGGTTTAGATTTACCTTATATCGGCTGTCAGATTTAGATAAAGGCCAATACCGATATTCATCAAAATGCCCAATATCTATAATCGGCCTGTATCGGTCTATCTTTAATAATGTCCCACTTTCCTCACGACGACGACGACGATGATGATGATGATGATGATGCTAATGGCATGTCACTCTGCCAACAACTGTTTGGAATTTTCGCAGTGTGGGAAAACATTGAGCTCAAAATGGAGTTTGAAAGCACACACACAACACGGGAAAACCTTTTTCCTGCTCAGATTGGTGAAAAGGTTTCGCTCAAAAGTCAATTTTTGCAATAAACAAAGGAAACACAAACAAAAGAACACAAACTGATGAAAAACCTGTTGTCCATCGATCGAAGTGCTCCATGTGGGGTGTTGAGTCGCCAAAATTTATTTTTTTTTGGACTTGACCAACCCAAATATGTGCTTGTCTTCTTGTGTCCTGCAGACGTTGGTGAAAAATATCTTCATCCTGATGAACAGGAGGTGGAATCTCTTCATGTTAAAAAGGAGAAGGAGGAGGAAGAACATCATTATTCTAAAGAAGAAAAAAAGCCCCTTGGTGTTGAGGATGATGTCACCAAGTCACCAATGACCTTCGCCCCTTTAAAGGGTGAAGATGAAGTTGAGGATGAGAGTGAGGAGGGCACAGGGGCGGAGCCTCCAAACAGCATCTCAACTCCTCAAAACATGATTCCAGAAAGTGATGCAGACCACTGGGGATCATCAAAAGCAAAAAGTGACATAAGGTCCCTTTCTTCTCATGATGATGATGATGATGATAATGATAATGATGATAATCTGCATGGTAATGATGAACACACTGCTGATGATAGGTTGTGTCCCACTCACAACAAACCCTGGGAATGTTCTGACTGTGGGAAAACAATGAGTTCAAAAGGAAGTTTGAAAATTCACTTGAGAACACACACTGGGGAAAAACCTTTTTCTTGCTCAGATTGTAGCAAAAGCTTCGCTTTGAAGTCACGTTTAACAACACATACAAGAAGCCACACTGGCGAGAAACCTTTTTCTTGCTCACATTGCGGCAAAAGATTCTCTCGGAAGTCAGTTCTTTAGGTACATACAAGAACACACACTGGGGAAAAACCTTTTTCTTGCTCAGATTGTGGCAAAAGCTTCTCTGACAAGTCAGATTTAACAACACATACAAGAAGACACACTGGGGAAAAACCTTTTTCTTGTTTAGATTGTGGCAAAAGCTTCTCTTGGAAGTCAGATTTAACAAAACATACAAGAAGACACACTGGGGAAAAACCTTTTTCTTGTTTAGATTGTGGCAAAAGCTTCTCTCGGAAGTCACATTTAACATTACATTCAAGAACACACACTGGGGAAAAACCTTTTTCTTGTTTAGATTGTGGCAAAAGCTTCTCTGACAAGTCAGATTTAACAAAACATACAAGAAGACACACTGGGGAAAAACCTTTTTCTTGTTTAGATTGTGGCAAAAGCTTCTGGCGGAAGTCACGTTTAACAACACATACAAGAAGCCACACTGGCGAGCAACCTTTTTCTTGCTCAGATTGTGGCAAAACCTTCTCTGACAGGTCAGCTTTAACAACACATATAAGAAGCCACACTGGTGAGAAACCTTTTACTTGCACAGATTGTGGCAAAAGCTTCTCTTTGAAGTCACGTTTAAGAACACATACAAGAAGCCACACTGGCGAGAAACCTTTTTCTTGCTCACATTGTGGCAAAAACTTCTCTCTGAAGTCAGCTTTAACAACACACACAAGAAGCCACACTGGGGAAAAACCTTTTTCTTGCTCAGATTGTGGCAAAACCTTCTCTGACAGGTCATCTTTAACAACACATATAAGAAGCCACACTGGTGAGAAACCTTTTACTTGCACAGATTGTGGCAAAACCTTCTCTCGGAAGTTTTTTCTTAAAGTACATACAAGAACACACACTGGGGAAAAACCTTTTTCTTGCTCAGATTGTGGCAAAACCTTCTCTGACAAGTCAGCTTTAACAACACATATAAAAAGCCACACTGGCGAGAAACCTTTTACTTGCACAGATTGTGGCAAAAGCTTCTCTCGGAAGTCAGATATAAAAGCACATACAAGATCACACACTGGCGAGAAACCTTTTTCTTGCTCAGATTGTGGCAAAATCTTCTCTCGGAAGTCATCTTTAACAAGACATACAAAAACACACACTGGGGAGAAACTTTTTTCTTGCTCCGATTGTGGCAAAAGCTTCTTTGACAAGTCGGATTTAAAAGCACATACAAGAATACACACTGGCGAAAAACCTTTTTCTTGCTCAGATTGTGGCAAACGTTTCTCGAACAAGTCGGATTTAAAAGCACATACAAGAAGACACACTGGCGAGAAACCTTTTTCTTGCTCAGATTGTGGAAAAAGCTTCTCTTCCACGTCAAATTTAAGAAAGCACACAAGAAGACATGGTGGGAAGGAACCATTCAGTTGCAGTGTTTGTGCTAAAAGATTCTCTTCTAAATATCTTGCTGAGAGACACGAGTGTGCTGGTGAGAATAGCAGCCATCTTTGAAGCTTCAAAAAATGAAGGGAAGTGAGTCTGCTGTGTTATTTTGTAATAAAACATTCAAAGCTACCTGGGCCTGTCATCATGATTTACGTTCATTACTCAAATAAAAGTATAGATATTAGGATTTCGGAAGACTTAAGAAGTATCAACTCCAACGTCTTACTTAAAAGTGTAAATGTAATGCTTTCAAAACTACTCAACCTGCAAATATTAAATGTTTTTAACGTTTACTGTTAATGTGTTTACAATGTATGTAATTTTGGAAGCTATTCTTATCTGTTTCTGAATCTTGTAAATTTGTTGATGTTCTTAGATGTGTTTTTGCTTGTGTGAAGCACATTGAGTTGCCTTGTGTATGAAATCGAAATAAAGCCACCTTGGCCTTGCAATTTTCCCCAAATAAGCGTCGAGAATACCTTCAGGGACACACAAAGCCATCTGGGATTAAAAGTTGCTGTTGAACACTGAAACGATGAACGCAAAATGTCCTACTCTTTGTATACAATATTAAAAAGAGTGTCGACTGGCTGGCCAGGCTAACTCAACCCGAGATCAAACCAACAACAGCTCCGCGCTAGCTAATGTGCCATATGCTAGTCCTTGGACGTGCATTTCACACGTTTTTATTTTTCTATGGAACAGTTTTTACATTATTAGCACAATGTACAATATTCAGATGACTTAAGAACAAAATTGTATTCATACCCGGTTTTGCTTCTTTCATTTTTCATGTTATAATGTGGCTACATGTAATGGATCAGGGCTTGTAACTCATACTAATATTTCTGTGCACGTAAGATAAACACGTTTTGTTTATTTTCTATTGTTTAACTTTTATGTTAGTAAGAACAACTTTAGTACATTATTATAGAAGCGTTAGTGAGTAGGACTAGATGTTTTTGTACTTCTTCCGACTTCTTTTCCTTTTCTCTTTAACTACACCTTGTTTATGCTTGACATTTTTATATGTTCAATAAAACCCAATCAACAATATGCTTGACTCTTTCACTTATTCTTTTCACGGGGAAAAAAATAAAAAATCAATACCCACGCGATATTACGTTCAATAATTATATATAAGCTGAATCTACCAAATGACAGAGTAGAATAGAATACTTTTTATTTATTTTTTTTTTATAATTGACAGTAGAAAAATGTCGGTTTGCCAAAATACAGCCATTTTTTTTTTCCCATGGACTCTGAAACCGTGTGTAGCCTGGGTGCCAAATCCGGTGCCTGTTCCTTTAAATCCCTCTCTGCGTGTGGTCATGTGACCCAGAGTAGCGAGTGAGGAGCACATATAAAAGGAGGGAAAATTGAATCAGGAAGTGAGGTGGGAAGTTGTTAAGAGATTCAGCTGCAGGTTTGTGTCTCTTCAGTTTTATTTATTGTGTGTCTTAGCCTTGCTTGTTGTTAAATCCGAGCTGACTGTTACCTTGTAGGAGCCTCCGATGAGCCCAAACTGGTGAGCTATCAAAAAATCGTTACGGCAATATATCGTTGCGGGCCTCATTACAATACACGTATCGATACGCAGGCGTCAGAATCGATATTGCTCATTATCTTGAAATAGGCAGTTAACGTTTGCCTTTGCAGCTTGCATTGTACCTAAAAAATAAAAACCAGCAGCGTCTTTGAAGTTAATTGCCTTCAATTAATGCAAAAATAGCTCACCAGTGATTGGACACTGTATCTTGCTAAGAAAAGTGAAAACAGAGGAGGAATATCAACATTTATTTACTTCTAAACTTAACATGGCACGTGTCTTTAATGTACCAATTTTTGTATATTTAGTTGAAAAACGAAATAGAATGTGTTACACAAAAAAATACGTTTTTATTTACCCAAATATTTCAAATAAGCGCATTTTAGAGCTGTAATTTTAATTAGTGTTGTTCCGATACCGGTATCGGCAGAGGTGCCGATACTGCATTAAAACAGTGGTATCGGTGAGTACTCACAAGTAACATGCCGATACCATTAATTCCAATTCTAATATAGGATTTTGGATGCAGCATCTTGTGTCTTGCTCGTGCACGACATTCACTGATATGTGACATGTTCACTGCATGCCGATCTAAGATATCCTATTGGCCCTTGAATGCTCTGAACCAATAGCAGGACAGCTTTTTCATGTTGAGGAAAAAAAAACCCGTAAGTATCGGTATGGTATCGGTATCGGCCGATACGGCAAAGCTGGGTATCGGTATCGGGGGCCAAAAAAACCCAGTATCGGAACAACACTAATTTTCATACTTTGATATTTTTGCTCATATCCCGGTGTGTCTGTGAAAGCTGCTCCTTGCTCTGCAGTGCGTACACATTTAGACCAGGCATGCCGCTTGGTGGTAAACCAGAAGCGCTGCTAACAAAAATATTTTTGTCAGTCAGCATAACAAACTTATCCTTTAGGTATACACATGACTTTTATGCAAGTACATTAATGTAATATATCGGGATACGTATTGCCTTGAAGATCAAGTATTGGGAAACATATGTATCGCGATACGTATCGTATCGTGAGGTTGGCGGCAATACCCAGCCCAAGTAATAACCTTATTTATTGATTGATTGAATTTGTATATTTATTATTATTATTATTAGTAGTAGTATTATTGTTATCATCATTTTTATTATTATTCGGTATGGGCGAGTACCGATACCAGGTATCGGTATGGGGCCGATACCACCCTTTTTTCAAGTACTCGAGTACTGGTGACGCAGACGAGTACAAGCGACTGATGGCAGAGGGGGAAGACGTTAAGTGAGTCCTCCTTGCCTGTAAGTGGCGCTAGCGAGCTTGCAGCAGTTTTTCACCAAAACTTCACTGGTTTGGAAATACTTCAAAATTGTGAATCTTAAACTAAAAGAGCATATTTTTATTTTTTTTATTTTGAGCGTTAAGACGACTGAAGAGTGACTGTGCTGTTTTTTTTTTGTGTCAAAATTAGAGGAAATATATTTGTTTAAAAATATCTTTTAGTGATTTTTTTTTTTTTTGTCAATGTGCTACTGGTATCGGAAGTTGGTATCGGTATCAGTGAATACTGAGGATCGGTATCGGTCTGAAAAAAAAAGTGGTATCAAACATCCCTAATTATTATTATTAATTCAATTACCGGTGTAATAACCTTATTTATTGATTAATTGAATTTGTATTTTTTATTTTATTATTATTATTATTAGTTCAATCTCCGTTTTATTATTATTATTATTTTTATTTATTTTTTCCCTTCCTTTCTGCATGCATCTGTTCTTATTGCTGCTGGAAATGTAAATTTCCCAGAGGGAGCCATCCCAAAGGGATCAACAAAGTGAAGTTCTAAATCTATTTATGTAATTGTGAGGAATGATTTGTGAAGTATTTGTTTTTGAATATTTGTGGTTTCTGAACAGAAATATATATATATATATATATATATATATATATATATATTATATTAGGGGTGTTAAAAAAATCGATTCGGCAATATATAGCGATATTACATCACGCAATTCTTGAATCGATTCAATGGGCGGCTGAATCGAGTTTTAAATATCCATTTTTGATAGAAAATATTCATCAAAACGTCTTAGGGTTCACACCTTAATTAAGCATGAAATAATGTTATATTAATGGAACATTAAGCCTTAATATTTTTATTTCAATGCTGTTCAAACGATACAGATTACAACCTGTATATATATTTTGTATATGTGTGTATATACACATATATATATATATATATATATATATATATATATATATATATATATATATATATATATATATAGGGCGGCACGGTGGACGAGTGGTTAGCACGTGCGCCTCCCAGTTCTGAGGACTCAAGTTCGAGTCCAGGCTCCGGCCTTCCTGGGTGGAGTTTGCATGTTCTCCCCGTGTCCGCGTGGGTCTTCTCCGGGTACTCCGGTCTCCTCCCACATTCCAAAGACATGCACGGCAGGTTAATTGGGTGCTCCGAATTGTCCCTAGGTGTGCTTGTGAGTGTGGATGGTTGTTTGTCTCTGTGTGCCCTGCGATTGGCTGGCAACCAGTCCAGGGTGTCCCCCGCCTACTGCCCAGAGCCAGCTGAGATAGGCGCCAGCACCCCCCGCGACCCTTGTGAGGAATAAGCGGTACAGAAAATGGATGGATATATATATATATATATATATATATATATATATATATATATATATATATATATATATATATATTTTTTTTTTTTTCATACAAATCTTACACAGTACAAGTTTATTGATTAGTATTTTCTAAATTCGAATTAAAAAAAAAAAAATCGCAATAATCGAGCTATAAATTCGTATCGGGATTAATCGGTATCTAATCGAATCGTGACCTATGAATCGTGATACGAATCGAATCGTCAGGTACTAGGCAATTCACACCCCTCATATATATATATATATATATATATATATATATATATATATATATAAATCACCATATGATACAATAATATAGTGTTGTATTAAGACAACAATATTAACCCAAGCACGTATTCAGACATGTTCGAAACATAATTTTGTATGGGAAGAGGTTAATGGGCATGTGTCCTGAACATGAGTGCCAGTGGAGTGAGAATTACTCCCGCAAACTATGAAAAGAACACTTGTAACGCTTATGGAAACAGTAGGTAATTACTATTTAAGCATGAAAGCGACTGTATAGTAACAATTCGACCCAATATGGCTCGTGTAACTAGCTTGAACAGAAGACATTGATGGACCAATTGAAAGTAGCAGCCAAGTCATTGACGGAGTTACTCAAGCAACAATAAACAACATATTCGACACAAACTTACTTTCTCATGGACGGACAAACGATTCAAGTTAGGTAGATAATTGTGAAGTCCACTGAATCTTGACGAGGCGAGTGCTCCGAACTTCAGCTTTCCGCACACACTGCCCAGAAAAGGACTCGCTTGTGGCTAGCGAAAACTGAGTCCTGATTGGTGGATGAGACGGTAAGGTCACTTCTGATTGGTTGCTAGTTGCTAGGCAGTTGCTTCCCGTCTCTTATTATGCTGCATTCGACGATGGTCGGAAATGGGACTTTTCTGAGTTTTTTCTAAATTATTATTATTATTTATTGAAAGAACAACAATACAAAACACAAGAGCCAGGGGGAGACAAATACATATGAAAATATATACATGTGAACTGTATAATATATGTTAAAGTTTTTGTTTACTTTCTTATTTGTGGAATGTCCAATAGACTTAATATATTGTTTGACTTCATTTCCGAACATGAAAAAAATAGGTCTCTGCTTATTGTATCGCCATATTGCCAATATGAAAACAAAATTAATGATATGAAAAGCGTCTTGAGATCTAGATGGATAACTATTGAAGCCAAACAGTATATTTTCAAAACAAAGAGAAAGTTGTGGTTCTACAATTATGAAAACAGAATTATAAATATCTTTCCAAAATGTTTTGGAAAACGGGAAATCCCAAAACAAATGAAATATATCCTTAGGAGAATTTTCACAAAAAGAGCAGTCGGTGTTAATATTTTTCTTCATCCGCTGTAGAAAAACTTTGCATGGATAACATCTATGAATTATTTTAAAAGATATTTTAAAAGATACAATTTCCTTCATTAGCATTCAGCTAATAGCGTTCAGCTTTCAGCATTCCCATACAATTTCTCCAGAAATTGCACTTTAGTCTTGTGAAATTTGAGTTCTTTATTTACAAAAGGCTTCATTACAAAGAACATGCAAGAATTAAGTTGAAATAAATGTTAAGATTTAAGATTTTGCATATTGCACTTCAAAGCATTGCACGTGCCGTGTTTTAGGCTGTCAAATGTACTTAACTCATTTGCTCCCAATAACGTATAAATAGTTTTTTTTAATGTTCTAAGTGTCCCAAAGACGTATTTATAAGTTTTTTGTTTGTTTGTTTGTTTTTTTTATGCTAGAGCATACAGAAGGCTTTGATGCAGCCTCTCAACTGCAAAGACCGGTTGCAGAAATGGTAGTTATTACACAAACGGCCAGCAGGTGGCAGCAGAGCAACGGAGATCAACCAGGGCCATGTAGAAAAAAAAAGCTCAATTACTTACAATTTTAAATAATTTGTGAAAACTGATAAAACTTCGCTCTCTTCTAATGCTAATTGCTGCAAAACGGAAACAGATAGAAACATACTTTTTTTTTTCCTGATGAAAGAAGAGACTTTAATCTTTCTTTTGATAGATTCCATGCTTTTATAGCAATAGAACACAATATTCTGTGGGCCTTGCAAATTCAGTCAAAATCCAGTAAAACGGCCGGGAGCGAACGGGATTGCGAAATGTGAAAATGGCGGCGAGTGAATGAGTTAAGTGGACAACACTTTTTAGTCGATTTCACACCTCCACTTTCAAGTCTGTAAATTTTCTATGACCCTCATGTGGGACTGAAGGCCTCTGCGTACGGGTGTGCCACACTAATATCTGAGTGCAGTTCTCAGCTTTAGGCTCCAGGTCGTCAAGGGTGACCAGCTGCTCTAAAAGACTGCCCTCCTGGCGACCCGACTGGGCATCCAGCTTGAAGTTTGCGTCAGGTTTTGACAGGATGACGTTCAGGTTGATCGCAAAGGCGGCCATGTCTACTGCAAAGGGCCGACCGGGGTCATATTTGACGTCAAAGCCGTATACTTTTCCCAAGCCGTTGACTTTGAAGGACTCATACCAAACGCCCCCGACGAGGCCGACGGGCCACACCGAGACACGTTTGGTAAATCGCATCTCCTCAAACAACTTGAGGCTGTAGGTGTTGTCGTCATCGGCAAAGTAGACGACGCCCGGCCGGATTCGCGCTTCGACGGAGGTTCGAAGCCACTCCAAGGCCAGATTTCTTTGTAAGGTCCCCCTCGGGACGCCCCGAGTTGGGTAGCCGTCACGCGTCTTGAAATTGGAAGGCGACGGCACGTTGAGGTGGGTGCACTCGATCCCGGACTCGCGGAGGAGTCGACCGACCAGAAGCGTCTTGTTTTCCGAGTCCTCCACCAGGATCCAGCGCAGTCTGGGCACGTGGAGCAACGTATTGACGAGACGGGTGAGTTCGGCCTTCTGCACCGCTCGGCGGTAGGTCGGCGTGACCGCGTAGATGGTCGGCAGCTCGTCGGGATCGGGCGCTTGCCGGCCTCCGCATGCAGCGCTGTCGTACCAAACGTAGACCAGCAGCAAGGTCCAGAGCAACGCCATCGACAGGAAGCAAGCAAAGTTTTGTTTTTTCGCCATCCCCATGTCCAGATCGTGCTCAAACCCCCTGTGGACAGATGAGAAAGATGGATTTGTTTGGCATCCAGAAAATCAGAAGGACGCAAGGGCCACAAAATGTTATGAAGAGAAATTGTGTTTAGTCCGAAAAATTTTACAAATAATTTATTTGCGCTTTTTAGAAAAATGCTACAGTATATAAACCAATTTATTTGTATTATGGCAGTAGGGTTATTATAGTTTGGGAATTTTTAGTTTTTTAGTTTTAGTTTTTATTTATTTATTTTTTATTTAATTAATTTTAATTAGTTTTCAGAGTGGTTCTGTTAGTTTTTTATTAGTTTTAGTTCTTTAATAAATGATTAGTTTTAGTTTAGTTTCAGTATTATTTTTTTTTTTTTTTTTTTTATTTTTTGTGTGCGTATTACTTGTGCGCAATATTTAACTCTTTGACCGCCAAAAACGTTTAACGACGTATTCTAAAATCCTAATGAATGCTGCCAAAAACTAGGGATGGACCGATTATCGGCCGGGCCTATTATCGGCGCCAATATTTGACTTGTTGACAAATATCGGCATCGGCCGTTTTACGAATCTGAAGGGCAATAAAGCTGGTATCAAGTTATGCCATTAAATAATTAAAAAAAATTTTTTTAAATTTTGGAAAACTTTATTTACAGTAGAACACTTTAGAAAAAAACATGTATTTATTTATTCATTAACTGCAAACACTGGGAAGTCCCAACATTTTTTTAATTTATTAAAAATAATAATACATTTTTTTTTTTAGAAATTATGTTGACATTTTGGAAAACTATTTACAGTAGAAAACTTTAGAAAATTATTTATTTATTCACTGCAAATACTGGGAAGTCCAAACACTTTTTAATTTATAATAATAATAATAATAATAATAATAATAATAATAAAAATTATGTTGAAATTTTGGAAAACTTTATTTCCAGTAGAAAACTATTTAGTTATTTATTTATTTGCTTGCTGAGTTTTGAATTTAGCTTAACACATGCTGATGACCCTGGAAGTTCCCTACATTTTCTACAATTTCTGTTAAAATTTTTAAATTAAACAAAACTGTCTAATGTTTATATGTTTTAAAATTAAAACTTTTTTTTTTTCTTTTTTTCTTTTTTTTTAACAATTATTTTCTCTTTTACTGCAAATGATATCGGCTTGAAATATCGGTTATCGGCCCCCTTGACAACGAATAATCGGTATCGGCATCGGCCCTAAAAAAAAAAAAAAAAAAAAAATGTATCGGTCTATCACTACCAAAAAGGTAAATTTACGTTTATTACGTTTTGGGTTTTTTTTCCTCTCATTGGGCCGCGCAACGTCTAGTGCAGCGCTGCCTTGTCACTAAACAAAGAATATTAGTGTCAAAGTCACTGTTGTGCAAAAAAATGTATCTTTTCACAAAAAGCTTGTTTTTCTCTGAATATTTTTGTATTTTCGCTTATGTATCTTTTCTTTTCAATTTTTGCTCAATGTCACTCAAATGACCTAATTTCAAATGGTGATTACTAAAGAACGGAATAAGGCAGAAACATACTTTTTTTTTTTTTTTTTCTCATGAAAGAATGGAATCCAATGTTTCATGTGGTATCCACCATATTTATATCGTCATACCGTACAATATTCTGTTTGCTTTGAAAGATGAGTCAAAATGCTCCAAATCGGCTGGCACCGTTGGTTTTTTTTTTTTTTTTGGATAACGTTTGGCAGTCAAAGAGTTAAAAAAACACCATAAGGCATGACGTTATTCCGTTTTATATCAAAAATAAATCTACTAAAAATCACATTTGGTTCTGTTAGTCTTTGTATTAGTTTTAGTTCTTTAATAAATGCTTAGTTTTAGTTTAGTTAGTTTCAGTATTAGTTTTATTTTTTATGTGTATTACTAGTGTGCAATATTAAAAAAAAAACACCATAAGGCGTGACGTCATTATTCCGGTTTATATAAAAAATAAATCTACTAAAAACCACATTTAAAATCATTCCCAAAGGCTCATGCATTAAAATAATTACCAAAGACTAAAACACAGGACATTTTTGCTATAATTATATATATATATATTATATATATATAGTTTTATTTTAGTTAGTTTTGTAAACATCAAATGTAGTTTCAATTAGTTTTCTTTTTTTTTAAAACTGTTTTTATTTCATTAACGAAATTGTTTTTTGAGTTTTAGTTTTTTCATTAGTTTTAGTGAACTAAAATAACCTTTAACTCATTCACTCGCCGCCATTTTCACATTTCGCAATCCCGTTCGCTCTCGACTGTTTTACTGGATTTTGACTGAATTTGCAAGGCCCACAGAATATTGTGTTCTATTGCTATAAAAGCATGGAATCTATCAAAAGAGAAAGATTAAAGTCTCTTCTTTCATCAGGAAAAAAAAGTATGTTTCTATCTGTTTCCGTTTTGCAGCAATTAGCATTAGAAGAGAACTAAGTTTCATCAGTTTTCACAAATCTATTTAAAATTCTAAGTAATTGAGCTTTTTTTCTAGATGGCCCTGGTTGATCTCCTTTGCTCTGCTGCCACCTGCTGGCCGTTTGTGTAATAAGTACCATTTCTGCAACCTTTCTTTGCAGTTGAGAGGCTGCATCAAAGCCTGCTCTAGCATAAAAAAACAACAAAAACGTATAAATACGTCTTTGGGACACTTAAAACATTAAAAAAACGTCTTTAAACGTTATTGGGAGCAAATTAGTTAATAGAAAGTTTTTTTCGACACCCTCCCTTCTTACTTGGACCATCTCCAAACATTTTTGTTTTGTTGATTTGATTTGAACCGAGTCAAACGCCATTTTTAGCATATGTCGCTGGCCACTGAAAAATAGACGGCGGGCCGCAAATGGGCCCCCCGGGCCGTAGTTTGGACACCATTGGCGTAAGGCCAGCATTGTCAGAAAGGTCTGAAATGCCAATATCATTTTCCTGTGACAAATACACAAAAGTTATAAACTCTATTAAAGTTATGCCTCTTAAAATGGCTAAAAATGCACCAACTACGTCAGTGATGCGTCAGTGGTGGCCAAGGTTTTGGTTGGAACCTTTTTTTTTTTTTTTTGTAGAATCTGCTATCGTTGGGATGCCAAACAACAGAGCAGGGTTCACCAATTCCGATCCTCGAGTTTTCCGCGTGGCATCCGCTTGAACTGCAATTCACACCACATGCGTTGCTTGAACTGTCTTGTGTCCAGAAATCTGCACCCGTCAGACCGCAAAATCCCCATTTTACAAACACGGACAAGAAATGAGAAATGATATGAACACAAAGTTGCCATTAAATTCATGCAATTTTAAGGAAAAAATAATAATATATTGGGCTACTTTAAAATCATCTGTCATTTATGGGCGGGGAATTTTGCTTACTAGTTGTATCGGTATTTGGTATCAGTAGTGGTGATAAAAAAAAAAAAAAGTGATAGCTTTCTTTTTTTTTTTTACAGGAAACATATGATAATTCCATGTTTCAATAATAACAATAATAAGTCCAATAAGAATAGGACTATCATCATGTTAAAGCATTCATTCATTATCAGTCACTTAGGCTGGAGGTGGTAAGCAAATAAGGCGGAGGTGGCCGCCTCCGAATTTTGCACACAGGAAAAACCCTGTTAATATCGATCAAATCAACTAACTCCAAGTTGCGCAATTTGTATTTGGTTCATTGAGCAGAACACTCCCTTCCTTTTTGAATCATTTTATTTTTCCCCGCAAATCATCCAATTCACAGCTATCCCGCACGAACGGTTAACTCATTCACTGCCAATGACGACTATAGACGTCAAAAATCCAAGCAAACAGCCAGTGCAAATTTTGACAAGAAATTTGAATTTAGTTTTAGTTTTTCATTTTTTCATTCATAGTTATTAACTCTTTCACTGCCAATGACAACTAATGACGTCAAAATCCAAGCAAACAGCCAGTGTTAATTTTGAAAAAAAAAAACAACAAAGAAAACCCCGAAAATTTAAAATTAAATTTTTAATTAAAAAAACAACAACAGTAATTTAGTTTTAGTTATAGTCTTCTGACTTAATTTAATTAAAGCCTTAGTCATAACTCAGTCACCTGATTGTATTTTAGTTTTAATCAAATTTTAGTCAACAAAAATAAAGAGCAATTTTAGTCGACTAAAATGGACTTTTGGAGGCCGAGACCCAGTATGTGGTCTCAGTAAGACCAAGAACGTCAACGCCCGTGTTGTAGGGTAACAGGAATCCGTTCTACGCACGATGGTAGCACTTAGCAATGAAATTGTTGTCATCGCTGTTATTCATAGCAACAATGATTAATAACTATGAATGAAAACAATGAAAAACTAAATTCAAATTTCTTGTCAAAATTTGCACTTGCTGTTTGCTTGGATTTTTGACGTCTATAGTCGTCATTGGCAATGAATGAGTTAATGGTGCAAGTTTAGGCCCTGATAACTGTGATTCATTTTGCAAAATTATATTGTTAATATTATTATTATTATAGCCAGCTGAGATAGGCGCCAGCATCCACCGCGACCCTTGTGAGGATTAAGCGGTTAAGAAAATTGATGGATGGATATTATTATTATTATTATTGCTGCTGCTATATAATAATAATAATAATAATAATAATAATAATACTTCTAATACTGATAATACCAATACTACTACTACTACTACTACTACTAATAATAATAATAATAATAATACTACTACTAATACTAATAATACTACTAATATTAATAATACTAATACTACTACTACTAATAATAATAATAATAATAATACTAATACTCATAACACCAATACTACTACTAATACTAATAATACCAATACTACTACTACTAATAATAATAATACTAATACTACTACTACTAATACTAATAATACCACTACTACTACTACTAATACTAATAATAATAATACTACTACTACTACTAATAATACTAATACTACTACTAATACTGATAATACCAATACTACTACTAATACTAATAATACCAATACTACTACTACTACTAATAATAATAATACTACTACTAATACTGATAATACCAATACTACTACTGATAATACCAATACTACTACTAATACTAATAATACCACTAATACTACTACTACTAATACTAATACTACTACTAATACTAATAATACTAATACTACTACTAATACTAATACTGATAATACCAATACTACTACTAATACTAATAATACCACTAATACTACTACTACTAATACTACTACTAATACTAATACTAATACTGATAATACCAATACTACTACTAATACTAATACCAATACTACTACTACTACTACTAATACTAATACTAATACTGATAATACCAATACTACTACTAATACTGATAATACCAATACTACTACTAATACTAATAATACCACTACTACTACTACTAATAATAATAATAATAATAATACTACTACTACTACTAATAATAATAATACTAATAATAATAGAGTAATAGTAAATAATGACAATATTTTCCACAAAAATAACAGGGACCTTGCAGCAGTCACTGCTCAGACCCTAATGAGACAAATAAAAGTAAAAAAAAAAAAAAAAAAGTCAAGTTTACCTTTTCCTCTTTTGAGACTCGGGTCCGAGCAGGCAGCAAATGTTCCCAATGCAAGATCCTTGTCAGGTGAACTGGTTCCTCTTCCAGGTTCTAACCCTATACACAATATGCCCTTTACATATTTATATGGCTCTGCCCCCAGTGTCGAGAATCTCCGCCTTAATTGTCTCGAGAGCATCGTTTTCCATCCGGATCGGCACGCATGGCTACTTTGCTCGGCACATTTGTAACCTTTGCCGGTGCAAATTGTGACGATTCAATTCAAGTCAATTTATTTCATTCCTTAAAAAAAAAAAAAGATAAATGAAAAGGGACATAAAGAAGAAAAAATTTATGTTATCTGCCCCAAATCAACAACAACAAAATTATCAACACAAAGTAAATGACAGCGAACGGTCAAGACATTTTCAATATAATATATAATAATTCAGCAGCATGTCTTTGTGCCATATGTATGTATTTTTCCAGTAATTGAGCTTTTGTCAAGTTTTTAAAGATACAGATAGACTCAGATGATTTTGTTTTACAATCCAGATTGTTAATCGTTAAATAATCGTTTGTTCTCGATTATGTTTTAGAGAAAATATGTGTTCCTCTTAATTTATACTCACTTTCTTTCTTTCTTTCTTTTTTTTATTTAATTTGTATATAAACTGGTAAACGTTCATGATGGGCTTCAAACATTATTTTGAGACGGTTAAACTCCATCAATTCATTCAATTTTAAAGTTTTTAGTTGCATGAATAATGGATTAGTGTGGTCTCTGTATTTTGCACTGCAGTGAGGCACACACCGATTCTTTTTCAATAATATACATCTTGTCCAAAAAAATAAATAAATAAATGTGAAAAATGCCCAATTTATTTGTGCGAAAAATTTTGAGGACAAATCTCTCCCCATAGCTCAGTGCGATACGGGCTTCATTTTTCGGAATGAAAGAAATTGGGGGTGTGCCAAAACATCGATTCATAAAAGAATCGAGATTCTCATTTATTAATTGAATCGATATTTAACATCCAAAAATTGATTTTATTTAAATTAGAAATGAAGAAGAAAGGGAAAAGGCAGGTGTAGCCCACATGCTATTTTTGTGGAAAAATGAATAAATGTTTAAAAAAAAAAAAAAAAAGAAACTTTAATGTCTCTATTTGTCATTTTGTCTTGCAAAGCAGACTGGAGTCGATCATGACAATGTTGAGCACATCTGTAAATTGAGACAGAAATCATTGGTCAATCAAATCATATTGAATCGAAAACCGTTTGAATCGAAAACCGTTTGAATCGAATCGTAGACCCAAAATTTGTAACCGAATCGAATCGTGAGAGAGTCAAAGATTCCCAGCCCGACAAGAAATCCGTCCCGGCGACGGAGAACTTTCCAGCAGCTCGAGCTTGTTCCGTGTTCTTTAATCGAACTAATAGAAATGTGAGCTTGATGATAACTTTTTGTTTTTGTTTTTTTTGTTGTTGTTTTTTAACTCAACAGTCAACGATGTGCGGGTGCAAGACGTCACCACGTCATGTGCGTGACCAAAGATAATCACTTGTCAGGAAAAACGCTCGCACCTCCCCCTTTATCAAAAACTAAACAAGTGCATATTGTTTGCTTGCATGTGTAGCGTGACAACTCGTCCCTTCATTTCTTGTCACAATTCAAACCTTCTTGGTTTTGACAGTGACTCTTCCTGGTCTTGTTATTGCTATTCGTTTCCCTTGCTCCGAAGGAAACGGGTGCTCATCCAAAAATTGGAATATCTTCTTGTGATTTTTATTCTCCACAATTCCAATTTATACTGATCAAATTTCAATTAGCTTCTAAAATTGACGCCTTCTGGGGTATATATATCGTCTGATTCCACATTACTTACAGTATTTGCACAATTTAATGTTTAAGATTAACTTTTCCCCCCATTCATTTTCAATGGGACAGACATTGAACTTTTTCTATGTATCACTTTCCACGTCCGCTTCCTTATATATAACTTAGCATCATTACCAGGTGTCTGATACTGCTTGGTAGCACAGTTGGTATTGTCCAGTAACCAGGAGGTTAGAATTTGATCTCTCCATTTACTTCATAAGCATTCTACATGCGTTCAAATTTTAGCGTTCAGCTATTAGCATTCAGCATTCCCACGCAATTTCTCCAGGAATTGCACTTAATCTAGTTTCCAATGTAATCTTAAGACAGATGTGAAAAACTACGTTCATATTTACATCTATATCAGGTATAACCCTCGTAGCCTCTGTTCCATGTGGTTTCAAATGCTGGAAGAAACTGAAAGAAACTGAAGAAATTAGGCCACAAAATCATCCGATGCATATCTCCTATGAAGTTAGGTTTCAATTTTCATTTAAATATGGTAAAAGAGGCAGAAAGTTTTATATCATTGTCCAGCGGGTTCGTGAAATCAATGGTTTTGGGGGTAATTATTGATGATAAAATTGTCTGGAGACCACATATTAACTCTTTTACTGCCACACGTTATCAAAAAACAACCCCCAAATGCCAGCGCATTTCGAGCATTCTAACTCGGTTTTCGAAGCAAAAAGAATATTGTGTTCTTTTGCCATATATACAACATGGGTACCACATGAAAGATGGCATTCCATTCTTTCATTAGAAAAAAAAAAGTATGTTTCTACCTTATTCCGTTCTTTAGTAATCACCATTTGAAAATGGGTCATTTGAGTGACATTGAGTGAAAATTGAAAAGAAAAGATACATTTTCTCCACAACAGTGACTTTGATACGAATATTTTTTTTTAGTGACGCTCCGTCAAATTAGGTTTAATGTTACAAAGGCCTTGATGATTCACGTCAGCCTTGAAAACGTTCGATTTCATCAGATTGCGTCATGGTTCATCGTAATTCGCAGCTCTAGTTAGGGCCCGAGCAGCTTCCGCTGTGAGGTTAAATAAACTTGTGTTGAGTTGAGTTGAGTAATTCCATACACCGGCAGCCCATTGACAAGAGATACAATGCTGCCATCTGCTGGCCATAGTTAGTGGGTGTTTTTGATTTCACAACTCATTGACCCGGCTGCGCTGCACTTGGACATTGCACTGACCACTGATATATTAAAAAAAAAATAATAAAAAAATAGTTGTCACTTAGCGTTTTATGGCGGCATACATCGTGATTTTACTAAAAGTTATTCAACGTTTTTGCCAGTCAAAGAGTTAAATATATACAGAGTAAAATTTCGAGAAACATTGCAATAATAACAAATAAAGCAAAGAGGGTGTTAGACAGTAAATCCCTATGTTCATTCGTCTCTCCTTATTTGCAGTACTGTGCTGAAGTTTCGGGCAATAATTACAAAACCTCACTTACATTCAATAAATATCCTAGAGAAAAGAGCATTACGGATTATTCACAAAGCTGGCTATCAGGATCATACAAACCATATTATTTCTAAAGTCTCAATTACTCAAATTTCATGACCTGGTACAGTATCAAACAGCGCAAATAATGTTTAAAGCAAAATATAATTTACTACCACTATTTCAGGTGAAAACACTATCAACAAGAACTTGTTGCAACATTGCCCTGGCTGATCCCACTCTGCCTCCATCTGCTGGCCATTTTTTTTGTAGTAACTACCATTGTTTTAAGCCACCTCTTCATGTCAGAAGCTGCAACAAAGCCTTCTGTATGCTCTTGCATAACAAAAATGACATTTAAAAAAACGTATAAATACGTTTTGGGGAGTGAATGAGTTTTAATAAGAACTCCAACGATGGCTACAATCTACGGAGGGATTTTGACTTTAAAGAACCTCGGTACAACAAGAACGAGTTTTTTGTCTATCAGTATGCGGGGTTAGGTTACTGAAGGGATTTAGCAAATATGAGACAATTTAAAATACGACATAAACATAGGATTTTTAAGAAATATGAGGATGAGGGAGGAGGGCTCACTTATCAGGTGTGTTAGTTGTTCTATTTGTTGGTTTGCTTGTTTGTTTGCTATTTCCTTCGTTGTTTTGGTTAGTTTTATGGTTTTCTTTATGGATGTTTTCTTATGTAAATAGGTTGAAGCAGCTGATTTAAAGGTGGAACTGCTTATGTGGTAAATTAGGTGATGGGTGTGTGTTCCACATTTGTGGACCTTTATAACATACACTAAAACGAGCACGTTAGTTTTTTGCATTTCCCTCTTAACAGCAATCTATTTCTGGTAGAAAAGAGCAGCATTGGTAGGAGAATTACGTTTAGACCAGGATATTTTTTTTTTTTTTTTTTTTTTAATTCTGAATAAATAATTTGGCAGTAAATGTAGGGTAAGTATTGTTCCAGATCTCGACTCGGGACGTCGTGAATCGGTGGGGGGGAATACTTCGAAGATCTCCTCAATTCTACCGACACGTCTTCCTTTGAGGAAACCGAGTCTGGGGACTCCGAGGTGGGCTCTCCTATCTCTGGGGTCGAAGCCACTGAGATGGTTGGAAAGCTCCTGGGTAGCAGGGCCCCGGGGGGTGGATGAGATCCTCCCCGAAGTTCCTAAAGACTCTGGATGTTGTGGGGCTGTCGAGGTTGACACGCCTTTACAACATTGCGTGGACTGGTTGAGCTGGTTGAAGTGGCTGGGGAGAGCCGGACCCCTAATTATTTGTATTCAGTAACCAGTGGTTAGCAACCCCCAAATGCTTGGTACAGTTAAAGGTACACGCCGAATGTGACGAAGCGACGGGCAGATTTTCTCGAATGCTGCTAGTGATTTGTCAATTGTGTGGGGTGGAATGAGTGAGTGAAGGAGAGAGACAATGAAGGTGGTGGGAAACGTGGTATAATACAATGATAATGACAATGGCAACAGCAGTCCCCTCAGAATAAAAAAAATAAATAAACATTTCCAAACCAGAGCAGATCATATCAAACCAAGGAAACCGGATCAGCTCGTCAATCCATTTGGCAACTGCTGTTTTTCAGGTTTACATGGGGACTTTTTCTTGTTTTTTTGTCATTCCGAGCGAAATCAATCTGATGAGAGATCTGTGGTCACCCGTTGACATGTGCCGTGAACCGTTCCGATCCGCCGGTTGACATGTTCCGCGCCGTTGATCTGATCAGCCTGCGGCAGCCGTGGAATGCGGACGGGCTCTTGGCAAGACGCCGCCATTTTACACGTACGGAAACGCCGACGTCGCGACGCCGAGGGAGGGCATGCCTTGACGATCCAATTAAAAACTGTTTTCATGACCTGAATAAGAATTGGCATAAACCGCCCTCATCAATTGGAAGCCAACTTTGAAAAAGTCTAACCCAGTGGTGTCCAAACTCGGTCCTCGAGGGCCAGAGTTAAGTCAAGTCAAGTCAAGTCAAGTTTATTTATATAGCCCTTAATCACACAAAAGTCTCAAAGGGCTTCACATGCCCACAGTTGACAAATAATAACGACATCCCCTGATCAAACTAGTGATGTAACGATATCCAAACATCACGAAATGATATTACGATATGAAGGTCACGATACGATAATGACCACGATATTGTGGGGGCGTTGGCGATATTTAAAAAAGATCACAATATTGTAAAAAAAAAAAAAAAAAAAAAGAGAGCTCATACTAAAAAAAAATGCATATAAACCACCTACAATCTCTAATAACAACAGTGAGGCACATACTTGCTGATGCAATCACACATTGATCGCTTCACAAACAAATTAGTTTCCCCTTCATCTGACGATTAGCATAGATTTTAAACATAGAAGGACAAAACATCCCTAATGAAAATTAAATTGCACTAATAAACTAGCCACTAGAGGGTGCTCGAACTGCACAAATGGAAATCAAGCTGACTTTTTTTGAACAGATGTGTTCCTTTTAAATATTGTGAACATGACGATGACGATATTGTGGCAGTTTTAATATCACGATATTGCCCTTATCGTGACATCCCTAGATCATACCACAAAAGGGCAAGGAAAAAAAAAAAAAGAAACCTAGAGAAGGGGCCGCAGATAAGTGGTAATCCTCCTCCCAGGATGACCAGGCTGCAGTGGATGCCGAATGGGCAACAATTGACATAGTTTATGATACTAAACATTATTACTAGAATAGTGCAATATAAAGTTTACATGCACTTTTCAGTGTTTATACATCCATCCATCCGTCCGTCCATTTCCTTGACCGCTTATTCCTTATTATGGGCAGTAGGCGGGGGACACCCTGTACTGGTTGCCAGCCAATCGCAGGGCACACAGAGACGAACAACCATTCACACTCACAAGCACACCTCGGGACAATTCGGAGCACCCGATTAACCTGCCATGCATGTAGGTGGAATGTGGGAGGAGACCGGAGTACCCGGAGAAGACCCACGCGGGCACGGGGAGAACATGCAAACTCCACCCAGGAAGGCCCGAGCCTGGACTCGAACCAGAGTCCTCAGAACTGGGAGGCGGATGTGCTAACCACTCATCCGACGTGCCACCCCAGTAGAATAATCGATTCTAAAAAATATTTGATAGTGACAGCATCCAAATTTGTCATTGTATGTAGCATTGTAGCAGCTTGCAGCTCTAGTTAGGGCCCGAGCAGCGACCTCTGAGAGGTCCCGATTGTTTCTGTGAACAACTCTTGGCCTCATTGGGAATCAATGGTGATTTTTATTTTTTTATTTTTTTTTATTTTGTCGGAGCACCCAATTACCCTGCCATGCATGTCTTTGGAATGTGGGAGGAGACCGGAGTACCCGGAGAAGACCCACGCGGGCACGGGGAGAACATGCAAACTCCTCCCAGGAAGGCCGGAGCCACCCAGTGTTTATACAGAACTCTCGTAATAGATAAAACTATTTTCCAAAGTTGTATTGCTCACAAATGAGAGGCAACCTATCACAAATGTTCACAGAGGCATGAAAACAATTCTTTCAATCAAAATAGTTCTTTATTTACTTGTGTATTTCTACTTCTTGCTGAATCGACATCAAGGTGTTTAAATCGATATTGAATCAAATCACACCCTCAAGAAAGTCCGAAGGAATCTAAATCCTAGATAATTAAATTGAATCGAATCGCAACCAAAAGAATTGAAACAGAAGCCATTTACAAGAATCAGAATGAAATTGAAATAAGAACTGAAATCAAATGGGGAGAAAAAAAAAGGAATCGAATCACACCCTAAAGAACCCAAATTGAGTCAGCGCTAAAGAATCACAATGGAATTGAATCATCAGCTCAAAGAGCAAAATCAAATTGAATCACACCCGAAAGAATCGAAGTCGAATCAAACCAAATCACAAGCTAAATAACTGACATTGAATCAAAATCTAAGATTGAAAATCTAATTATAACAGAAACAAAAATAAAATGAAACCTAACGAGTGAAAATTGAATCACAACATGAGCCATTGAAAAGGAATCGCTACTTAAGCAACGTAGGGAATCAAATATTTAAGAACTGAAATTGAATCCAATCACAATTTGAATTTCAACCCAAATGATCAAAATGGAAATGCAAACTAAAAGAATAGAAACTGAATCGGAACCTTTAAGAATGTAATGTAATGCACAGCCACACTTGGTCACTAATCCACAATTTCTATGAGGTCGTCATGAGGTTCAGTTTTTCCATGTCATCGAAACAACGAAAGCGATCGTGGACCGTATTTTCATAACCATAAGGCGCACCATATTAATTAAAAGTACTTAATTTAAGACTGATATGCATTTTTTTTAGGCTGATGCCGATACCGATATTTGGCAGGAAAAAAAATACTGTCTTTCGCATTCTCATAATTCCTACCTGTCCTCAGAATATTGTGTCCTATTGCTATAAAAACATGGAAAATTCTTTCTGTTCCCGTTTTGGAGCAATTAGCATTAAAATGTAGCTAAGTTTCATCATTATTCCAAATCTATTTAAAACAGTGGCGGAAAAAGGACCCTGGTTGAGCTCTTATACTCTGCTGCCACCTTAGACTTGACTTTATTGATCCCTTTGGGATGGCTCCCTCTGGGAAATTTACATGTCCAGCAGCAATGAGAACAGATAATAAAATAAAAAATAATTCAATCAGTGAATAAAGTTATTACACCAGAGATTGAATTAATAATAATAATAATAAAACGAAAATTAAGAATTCAATCAATAAATAAGGTTATTCCACCACAGATTGAATTAATAATAATAATAAGAAGAAGAAAAATAAAAATTTAATTAATGAATAAGGTTATTACACTGGAGATTGAATTAAATACATTTTTGTATTTTGTAATAACTACCATTGCTTCAAGCATTCTCTTCAGTTCTTTTCAGATTCTGTATCAAACCTTTCCTGTATGCTCAAGCATAAAAAAAAATATCCCCCCAAAAAAACGTGTAAATAAGTCTTTGGGGGTATGGTAATATTTAAAATAGGACGCATTTATACGTTTTTGGGAGCAAATGAGTTAACGAAGTCGCACGACAACATTTACAGATTTTGGAACCTCATTATTAGGTGCGCCTGCGAGTTTTGGCAACATTTAAGGTCATGAAAATACGGTACCTTTTATTTTGGCGAGTCGCCCCAGGAAACGGGCGGCCCTCAGCCTTCCTGTTGCGATCCGGGGTGGTGCTTCTGCAGGTGTATCCGCAGGTTCTGCTTACCCGCAAACCTCTTGGCGCAGCGGTGGCAGGCGAAGGGCCGCTCGCCCGTGTGGACGCTCTGGTGCGTCTTGAGGTGGCCCGATTGCGTGAAGCGCTTTCCGCACTGGCCGCAGCAGTACGGCCGCTCGCCCGTGTGGACGCGCACGTGCGTCTCCAGGTTGCGCGCCGACGTGAACCACTTGCCGCAGTAGCTGCAGACGAAACGCCGGTCCCCGCACAAACGGTTCCGGTCCCCGGCGCCTGACCGGGACCCCGCCGAGCCCAGGGGCAAAGGGAAGGCGGAGTTCAAGTCGGACGTCGGTCGGCGGGGGAGGGCCAGGACGCCAAGCGGGCCCTGAATGGCCCACGGAGGGCCAAGGTCCGGCTCGCCGGCGCCCGCTCCGGGGTCGCGTAAAGTTACAACCCGGTCGGGGCTCCCCGAAACGAAGGCGGAGATTTTCCTCACCGGTGAGATTTCGCCGTCGGATTCCGAAGCCAAGTGGTAGACCGCGTCCATGGAGGTGTCACCGGCGGGTCCCGGGGAGCCCGGAAAGCTGTGGGAACCTTGAGGCGGCGCGTTGTTTTGTTCCCAGGCATGATGGGGTGCAAGTTCTGCTCCTTCTAACAACAGATAGCAGGATGCTAACGTTAGCACGTCTACGTCATAATGCGAAACATGCTAATGCTATCTGTTAATGCTCTCTGTAGCGTTAGCTTGTGTTTTAAGCGTAAAATGTACTTTCCGTTATCGTTTTTTTTTTTGTAAGCACTTTGGGCTTTATTTCATTGACAAAAATATTTCATTTCGTTAATTTTCGTTAACTCTAAGAACCGTGATGACATCACACTAGGAATGTGACGATATATCAATATCACGATAAATCGTGATACTTTTGGTTTCCCGACAGATTATCGATACGCCTACGCAAGTGTATCAATATTAGTAGTTAAAGGGATACTTCACTTATTTATCCCATTATTGCAATAAAAAGTTCATATTTTGTCTATAATTAATTTCATACTTTCATTACTTTTCATGTACAATTAGTAGCTATTAAAAACACATTTTGCAACTTGTTTGGTCATGTGACATTCACAAGCTGAGCTGTGATTGGTTACCTGAGCCCTTGTGATGTCATTTTCAGTCGACAGCAAGTTGCAAAATGTGTTTTTAAAGGTACTAATTGTACATGTAAAATAATGAAAATATCAAATTTATTATAGGCAAAATATTAATGTTTGACTGCCAAAAATGGCTAAATAAGTAAAGTATCCCTTTAATATACAGCCACTATAATGGCTCCATTGTTTTTGACTTATTGAGCAATTACTTGGCGGGCCACTAGGGGGAGCGCCTCAAAAGAGTGGCGGGGAAATGTACGGAAATCTTCAGGTGAAGAAGACTCATGAGCTTACTTTTACTTGTGGAAGACATTTATCTGCCCAGCAACTGACTCAGTTTCTATGAAAAATGTGTATTATATCTTAAATTTTAGCATTTTAAAATATATTTTATGTTTCGACTCTTTGAAGCACACAATTTCTGTAGGGAGGACCAAAACTGCCAAAATTCAAAATAAATAAATGACTCAAAGTGAAAATAAAAATGAATATAAAAAAATATATAATCTGAAAAATATTTAAAAAAAAATGTATTTAATTTTTGAATTCTATTTTTTTTATGTCTTTTTATTTTAGATTATTTATTATATATATAATATTAATTAATTAATATTAATATTGATTTCATTGGATTTAATATTTAAGTAATTCATTGGATTTAATATTTAAGTAATGTATTTATTTACTTTTGCAATGTTATACAAAAAATGTGCCAGTTTATAAAATGAACCAATTGACGATGTAATTGACTGACATGTTACATGACAATAGTGTTTAAGAAAGATAAAGTTGTTGACATAAAGTTGTCTCTGAATACATTTGTAATTATCTATTTATTTTTTAAATACACTAAAGTACTCACTGTGAAAAAGATACCAGTTTTAATATTGTGTTTCAGTGATGGCGCAAAAAGAAACTATTTTCTCATTGAAAAATAGTTTATGTCTTGAGTAGTTTTATCGTAGATTATCGTGGACTTATTTCCTGACCAATATAATCGATAATCGCGGTATCGTCATGTCGCGAGATATTCGTTATCGTGAGCCTTGTATCGCATATCGTATCGTATCGTATCATGAGGTACGCAGAGGTTCCCACCCCGACATCACACGGCAACAAACGAGCGCTTTGACGCATACCGTCCTCGTCCAGAAGCATCTCGCCGCCATCGTCCTTGTCGTTCGCCACTTCCTGTTTGACGACAATCACATCCTCTTCGCTCCTTGAATCGTCGCCACGCGAGCCGTCCTGGGGGACCGCGAAACCCCGCCCACGCGATTTCAGACAGAAGTCAGATTTAGGCTATGTACGGCATGCTTGTTGTGAAAAAACAAAACGATATTATACCGTGTTTTTCCCACGGGAGCGTAAACATGAACGTTAACCAACCTCTGCAGCCGAGGGCGTGGCTTCGCCCGTTGCCGCTGACGACAAACGCTGACATCTTCTCCGGCCATCGCAGCCAATCGGCGACCTGTTGGCCACGCCCGATGATGCCAAACGCACTGGACGACGACAAGAAACAAAAATTACTTTGTAATGAAAAGTAATATTCAAATAGAGTACAAGGTTATTAGTTGGAAATATTATTTGCAACAATAGTACAGAAACAAGTAGTGGTAGTTTGGAGCAATAGTAATAAATTGCAGTAGTATTACTAGTAGGAGTGTACGATATATCGATACCATAATAAATCATGATACTTTGTCTCTCAATAGATTATCGATATGTATGTATGTACGGCAAGTATCGAGATATTTGTAGTTAATATACAGCCACTAGAACGACTCTATTGTTCATGACTTATTGAGCAATTACTTGGCTGGCCGCTAGGGGGAGCGCCTCATAAGAGTGGTGTGGAAATGTACGCAAGTCTTCAGGTGAAGAAGACTCATCAGCGTAGTTTTTTTTTTTTTTTACTTGCGTTTATCTGTGCAGCGAGTGACTCAGTTTTGCATGCACTTGTATGAAAAATGTGTATTATAGCTTCGATTTTAAAGTTTTAAAACATATTTTATGTTTTGACTTTCCACAGTACACAATTTCTGAGGAAATGCCACGAGCCAATACACGTTCAACGGTGCAAAGTTTGTACTTGCAGTTATCGCACGATTCACGGCGGGGAGGGAAAAAAAAAAAAAAAAAAAAAAAAAAAAAAAAAAAAAAAAAAAAAAAAAAAGAGCGTTTTCACGACACGTCATCCGGCGCATCATTAACCCGGAAGTAGCCATCTTGGAGATACTCGTTGTCCACACTCCGAGTCCGCACCACATTACCACAACAAAGAATTTTGTTTAGGACAATGGTGAACCTTTGTCCATTAGATGTTGATTTTGATTAAAGTGTATTTCATATTCACTTTGGAAATAAAATACCGTTAATAATTAATAGATGACTATTTTTTGTTTAGTAACTTAAAAAAAACAAAACACAGATGAAATGCTAAATGCATCAAGCTTAATTAGGGTGTTTCTGTATTAATAATAGCAACTATCGGGTCTATACCTAGTGAGCTGTTTTCAGTAAAGGCAATGACGTTTGTTACAATTCAACAATGAGAATGAAAGGATAATAGCAATACAATAGCGGTCTCTAGTGGTGAGAACATCCATTCATTTTGTTGCATATACTTCCCTGGTCTGCAAATATGTAGCTTCAAGATATTTCTAAAAGATTTGCTATTTATAGTAATCATTGTTACTGCATGGTTATGAAATACGACCTACAGAATGTCACTCAGTAGCTCACACATTTATTCAAGAAAGCCACGATCCAAACCGCATTATCAATACAACAGTGTAAATAAGAGTGTATTATAAATTATGCTATGGCATAACAAACGTTTCTTTGACCTTTGGAAAAAATAAATATATACATAAATTAATTCAACATAATTTCAAACCACAAGTAAACCGTCTGAAGAGCAAAACTTCACAGCAGTTCACTGAAATACTTGTAATTATTTAGAGGTTTCCTTCCTTTTTTTATGCAGACTATGGTACGCTGATGACTTGGTAATGTGTCTCCCTCACCCATGCACACACTATTTGGTTGTAAGCTTCCAAACATTTGTACGATTTAAGGTATTCTGCTGTGTACAGGCTCGGCGAGAAAATCAGGTAGTTAGTTCACAATGTCGGGGTATGTAATTGAAGGAAGTATCGCCGGGTCGTCATGGATACAAGACGAGGTGGCCAACTCATACGGATCTGTACCGCTGATAAGACGTAGTTTTTTCCAAATCGCGGGCTTTTTCCTGTTGCCAAGTCCGTCCCTATATGCCTTTAGCATCTTTGGTGGGCTTTGCCGAGCTTTCGAAGTTGTTTTGACATCGATAAATACTCGCCAAACAATTCTCATTGTAATTCTCCATTAGCTTGCGTTAGCTTGTTTACGTCAATATCGCCAATATGGCCGCACATCCGGGTTACTGTCGAGTTCGTGACGTCAGTGAAAACGCTCTATTGTGCTAAGTGGTGCGTTGCCGGTTACGGCAAAATATCCGCTTTGTAACAAAAAACAAAATGCTTGCAATATCTCCTTGTTATTCGAAATGAAGATAATTATCTGTTTGGGTATCGGCATAAACTTTGCGGGGGGCCGGGCCGCGATTTCGACACCTGAACAGTAGTTGCAGCTGAAGTAGTGATTGTATGGTTACGGAAACAGTAAAAGTAGTACTTAACAACCAGTGGTGATTTTGTAATATAAGTAGATGTAGTGGACTTAATAGTGGTCTTAATAAGCTAGTAATGTAGTAGTGTTGTTGTAGTTTTTGGTGGTGTGTATGAGTACTCGAGTATTCGCCGTCGTCGGACTCCTCGTTGGCTTCGTCTGGGCTTCCGGCGCCCGAGACGGCGGCTGCCTCCCCGCCGCTATCGCCGCCGCCGCGGTGGGCGACGATGGTCTCGATGAGCTCGAGCTTCCTGCGGAGCTCGTCGTTCTCCTTGCGGCGGCGGCTCATCTCCATCTGGAAGACGGCGTAGCTGTCGTCCATCAGCTGGCAGATTTCGACCACGGCCGCCCGGGTCAGAGTCTCCATGATGGTCGCCAGCTGCGAGTGCAGCGCCGCCAAACTCTTCATCGCCGTAAAACACAAAAAAACGCACACTTAACTTGATGAACGTGACACTGGAAGAAACACGCAAGCGTTTACATTCGAACAATATGTATGTTTCATACACGGGCCGACATGTTTGGGTCTGTGGGCGCTTTGTTTTGGTTGTTTTCCCTGAGCCCCCCTCTACTTCCGGTTTGCAGATTTCAAAATGAAAGCACTGCGCAGCTCTCTGCGCATGCGCACGGCGACTCACTTCCGGGTGCTCCACTCCACTGGTTGTTTACGTTTGTTGAGATTGTACGAGACGTTTTGTCTGTAGTGTAATCTTTTAATATTAAAACGTTTATATATTTTACGGCGTATTTTTTATTTGTTTTTTACTAACGTCAATTCTTTATTAGTATTAAAGCGATTTTTTTTTTTTTTTTTTTTTTTAAAGTTGATGTTACGAAAATAAATGGAAACTATTTATTTTAACCCTTCAAATTCCAGTCTAATTGCACAATGCACATGTAAAACAAACCTAAAAAATGACAACCTTAATATTTTCGAAATAGCAAGGCTTATTTTCTTATTTCCTGTCTTGAGATAGAAGTGCTATTTGTTCCGCAATTACACTTGTAATTCAAAACACTTTTGTGTCTCAAATCATCTTTCTCCATTGTCATGAGTGGAAACAACATTAATCCGTTCCAGCCTATTAAAATATAGATTACAAAATTATTATTATTTTTTTTTAATAAAAATAGTTCTTTGCTGAGGAAAAAAACACGTTAAGTACTGACATAAATCAATTGAGTATAAAGAGTTTTTGAGTTGTTGTTTTTTTTTTGCCACAGTCACCTGGGGGCACTATATGTCTGCCAAACTGCTGCTTTTTGGGAAGTGAGTTGAATCATTGACACCAGACATTTCAAATTTTTTTGGTCATAAGTGGGACTGTCTTCTGCACGATTTGTATGCTCCCAAAGAAATGTTAAACATGTTTAAAAAAAATTGAAGGCAACAAGAAAAGTTGTTTGCAAGAATAAGAAACCTGACACATTCGAAATACCAACACTCTAAAAACACACACCCTAAAAATCAAACCCCTGAAGAAAAAAAAAGTAATGTGTATATATATATATAATTTATTATTTTTTTAAATTGAATAAATAATAAATGGGGCGGCACGGTAGTGGAGTGGTTAGCACGTCCGCTTCCCAGTTCTGAGGTCTCCGGTTCGAGTCCAGGCTCGGACCTTCCTGGGTGGAGTTTGCATGTTCTCCCCGTGCCTGCGTGGGTCTTCTCCGGGTACTCCGGTCTCCTCCCACATTCCAAAGACATGCATGGCAGGTTAATTGGGCGCTCCGAATTGTCCCGAGGTGTGCGTGTGAGTGTGGATTGTTGTTCGTCTCTGTGTGCCCTGCGATTGGTTGGCAACCGGTCCAGGGTGTCCCCCGCCTACTGCCCAGAGCCAGCTGAGATAGGCGCCAGCAGCCCCCGAGACCCTTGTGAGGAATAAGCGGTCAAGAAAATGGATGGATGGATAAATAATAAATGGAGGGGAAACATCCGCAAATAGGTGACTCTGCGGGTGGTGAACAGGGTTATTCGAGTTTTGGAATTTTAATTTTAGTTAGTTTTTATTTCGTTTTTAGTTTTTTTTTTTTTTTTAATTTAGTTAGTTTTAATTATTTTTTCAGAGTGGTTCTGTTTGTTTGTTTGTTTTTTTAAATTAGTTTTAGTTATTTAATAAATGCTCAGTTTTAGTTAGTTTCAGTATTAGTTTTAGTTAAAAAAAATGTCTCAGGAAAAAAAAAAGTATTACTTGTGCGCAATATTTAAAAACCATGGGAGCGACGTCATCTGAAGGTGCATTTCTATTCACAAATTTCTAGCCTTAATTTCCTTTGGGATCAATCTTATTTATTTTATTATTATTATTATTATTATTATTATTATTATTATTATTATTTATCTATTTAGCAAATTGTATTTGCATAAAACAAGAATTTCGAAATTTTCCTAATTTTCATATATTTCTGGTGGAATTTAATTTATATATTAAGTCATTGAAGTTGACAAGAAACAAGAAAAGTACGTATACATTGAAAATTCTTGGTGAATTGTCTTTTGTTGACCTTGATTGAATTTTTTTTTTGTGCTTTGTTATTTTCTTTATCTTCATTGCTTAGTTTTTTTTTTTTTAATGTGGAATTGTTGATTGATTTTTTTTTTTCAATAGTGACAAGATGGAAACTTTGATCTGATGTTTGTTGCAATGCTGTGAATGTTAAATGCAGTTTCAATTAACAAAAAAAAGAAAAAAAAGTCCATATTCCGGCAGTTCATATCAAAATAAATCTACCGTACTTAAAAAATCACATTTAAAATCATCCTCAAATGCTCATGCATTAAATCAATTACCAAAGACTAAAACGAAGGACATTTTTGCTATAGTTAGTTTTAGTTAGTTTAGGAAGCATAAAATGTACTTTCAGTTAGTTTTCGTTTTTTAAAAAGCATTTTCGTGTTTTTATTTTATTCCGTTAACAACATTTTTTTTTCATTTTATTTTTATTTTATTTTATTTTTTCGTTAGTTGTAGTTAACTTAAAATAACCTTGTTGGCTAACCGCAAGTCTGAAGGAATTCCACTCTATTTTTTTTTATGGAATCAAATATTTTTTCTCGATTCGTTTTGGCACAAATCTGATTCCATGTACAGTGAGGTATTTTCCCTTTTTTTTTTTTTTTTTGCTGCCATTTCGACCAAGCCAGTTGCGGTTCCTCTTCTCGCCACCAGGGCTCGCCAGTGTTCCGCAGCAGGCCCCGCGGGCGGAGGCCGACCTCTCCTCGGCGATGACGGCTTCCTGCCGGGGTTGTCGGAGCAGCAGCGGCGGCGGCAGCGGCGGCGCCTCCACATCGCTATGAAGTGAGAAGCCGAGGGAAGCAGTCAAGCCTGGTCGGAGGAGTCGAAGCTGGTCGGCATGTGGTGCACCGCGCGTCCTCGCTGCTCCATTTGAGGTCGTTTTGAAGAGCGAATGCGGATTCTGGTAAGTGTTGCGTGTTTGCTTGCTTTGTGGAAAGAAGTAGATTTTTTGTTTTATGTTTTTTTGTTGTTTTTTTTTTCCATCCGGGTTGTCGTTGGCTTCGACGCAAGAAGCTCTTTCTACGTGTCACTTGTTGGGGAAGAACGTCATGCCGGACTCGCTTGAAATTTGAGCTGCTTTAACGTTTGTACGCCTTCGAGTAAATATGAGCCTCGTGTTTATTGCAACGCAGCTACGAATTGGATTTGATAAGAGGGTGTTCTTTGGTTCGGCGTACATGAAAGCACGAAAAACGAGGTTTAGGAAGCACTATAAGCTGAAATTCGATCATAGCGCGACATCGCCGCCAGCGATTAGTGGCAACTAAGAAGACACTTCACAGCACTTTAACCAAGTGAAATGCTAAGTTCAAATAAACGTTAGCAAGCGTTGGATGTACGCCGAACACAACAAAGGCTCAGCATGTTCCGCTGTGGGTCATTTAAGTCACCCTGTCTGGCTAAGCGAGCGTCAATAATCGCGGCCATTTCAACAAATGGAATGTTTTTTTTTTTTAAGGTATGGAATGGCGATGCAAGTCAAATGACGTCAGAGGGCAACCATGAGAAATCTTTTGCATTCCTTTGACCACACCAAACAAATTGTTATTGTTATTTTTTGTTAAATTCATGCAATTGGGTGCTTTTGTGGACTTGCACAGTCCTTCTCAAACTTATTGGGAGACATTTTATTTTTCCAAGGACTCCCATATAATTCATGTTTTTATCCCAAAAAGAAACAAAGAAAAATAAAATCATTTCAAAGGAACAAAGTGGAAAAAAAAATTGTTCACTCTTAATTTTCAATGTTTCAAAGTTGAACGAAGGGATTAGATAAAATTTCGAGAAGTGGATTAAAAAATATATATCTGGTTATTCTAGAAATTAAGCAATTATTTTCTAGAAACGAACTGTGTTCAAGTTAAAAAAAATTAATAATAATTCTTGCATTATGACCTTTGATATGCAATACCATACTCAAATAGAGAGAAAAAAAACCCGTAATGTTACGTAAGTAAAGTCCTATTTTCTTAAAGGAAAAAAAGGTTGTTTTTTTGCACAAACGCACAAAGAAAATTTGATTACGGTTCAGTTCCCACTTTGATCCATTGCACATGAGCAAATTGTCCAAAATGTTGAACGTTGCTTCCCAAAGTAAAAGCAGATGCTTGCAAATGTCTTATTTTGAAAAAAAAAAAGCCAAACATAATCAGTTTGTCTGAGTCTTATGGGGGACTTCAGAATTTGCAAAATATTTACTGTTGACATTCGGAGCTCTGTAAAGGATTCATCGCTATCAAAATAAATTTGATAATCGAAGCAAAAAGGACAGTAGAAAATGTAAGAAAAAATATAGTAAAATAATAAAAGTATTACTTCAAATAAGCAAAATTATCTGCCAACGGAACAAGAAAAAATTTGCTTAAATTTTCATATAAGATAAAAAAAAAATCTGAACATAATACTATTCCTATCTCAACCATAGCTGCCTTGAAAATTGTTTTTTTATACAAAGAAAAAAAAAAAGTATATTGACTTTTCCAAGTTGAAATAAAACTATTTTCTTAAATTACATGTGTATTTTTTATTTATGTTTTTACTCTTGGATAACTTTGCCTGCACTTATGGGAAGTCACAGGTCACATTTTTATTGTCTTTGTTATGACCCAGGCCGGGATTGAACCCACAACCTCCAAGTCTCTTTACCACTAGACCTCTGAATTTGGATATTGGAATTGTTGGAAAGATGAAAAATGAGCTTAGTAAATATAACGAAACCAAACTTGCACTTTTTGTCTGATTGTTTTCATACTTGCAGAGCAGGACTGGCACAAATAATTGGCCTTGGCTTTTTTGACTTAGGCCCGCCAGCCCAACCCGATTCCTGACCACCCTTGGCTACCACATAAGCTCCACCGCTGATGTTTATTAGTCCGGTTTGCTCTCGATATTGTTAATGGAGGAATGGGCTGCTCCCTCTAATTTGTGGGCCGGTCCTGTTGGGGCAAAAATAATAAATGAATAGCACCACATCGGCCCCAAAAGACACCTGCCAACCGGGCATCTGCCCTGTATGCCAGATGGCCAGTCCAGCCCTGCATACTTGTAATTTTTTCCATTTATGTAATTTCTAGATGATGCAAAATCTTAAAGAGATACTTCACTTATTTAGCCCATTATAGCAATAAAAAGGGAATATTTTTCTATAATTAATTTTATACTTAAATTAACACATTCACTGCCATAGACGGCTTTAGACGTCAAAGATTCTTTTTTTTTCCTGGACTGGCAGTGAATGAGTTAATTTTCATGTACAAATAGCACCTTGAAAAACACATTTTGCAACTTGCTGTCGACTGAAAATGAATCACAATGTGCTCAGGTAACCAATCAAAGCTCAGTTTGTGAATGTCACATGACCAAACCTAGAAAACAGGTAAGCTGTGATTGGCTAACTGAGCCCTTGTGATGTCATTTTTAGTCGACAGCAAGTTGCAAAATTTGTTTTTGAAGGTACTAATTGTACGTGAAAAATAATCAAAGTATTAAATTAATTATAGACAAAATTGTAACTTTTTATTGCTATAATGGGCTAAATAAGTGAAGTATCCCTTTTAAGATTTCATTTTTGTTTGACTCATTGTTCATTTTCAACCACAAACTTTATTTTGAGAGGTGCTGTTGTTTGTGTGTCGTTGTGGTAAATGCGTGACCTTGTGCCCTTTTGTACCGTAGAGGCGACATGAGTAACAGCGTTGGCCCCAGGACGGAAGGCTCGGCCATGCCCAACGGACCGGTCCCGGTCCCGGCCCCCGGCGGCCCCTCGCTCGGCCCGCCGCCGGCGCCGGAGGAGCAGCCTCAGTCGCCGTCGTCCCTGGCGGACGTGACGGAGATGTGGGTGAAATTCGGCAAGACGTTCGCCGCCATCCTGCCCATCTACATCCTGGGCTACTTGGAGTTCAGCTTCAGCTGGGTGCTGATCGGACTGGCCGCCTTGTTCTACTGGAGGCGGGCCCACGGCGCCAAGGACTACAGGGTCAACCGCGCCCTGGCCTTCCTGGAGCACGAGGACAAAGTGGTCAAGCAGAATCTGCCCACCACCGAGCTGCCGTCGTGGGTGAGTCATTTTTACAATTTTTTTTATTTTTTATTTTTATTTTTTTTAAACCGATCTGAATGCCGATAAAGTTGGCATCTCACCAGCTGTGAACGCTTTGGGATGTAGCAAATTTAGGGTTTTCGTCAGGATTTTTAAGATGTTCACAGTACTGTTAATTTTGTCTGCCATTTTTAGTCCAATTTCAGTCCCGCTTGTTAGTTTTTATAGCAGTTAGTCAACCTCATCCCATTTTTATTTTGTCCACTTTTAGTCGACTATAAAGATGTCAGTTTAGTCCAAGAAAACACAATTTAATTTGTGTCGTTTTAATCAACAAAAACTGTCAAAAGTTTTAGTTCATAATAAATTTGACTTTTAAGTTGTACAAAAGCTATGAGTAGCTTTTTTTTGCACAAGCTATGTATATGACATTTAAGTTGAGCAAAAGCTATGAATAGCTTTTTTTCACAAGCTATGTGGCATTTAAGTTGGGCAAAAGCCATGAGTAGCTTTTTTTGCACAAGCTATGTGGCATTTAAGTTGAGCAAAAGCTATGAGCAGCTTTTTTGCACAAGCTGTGTATGTGGCATATAAGTTGAGCAAAAGCTATGAGTATCCTTTTTTTCACAGCTATGTGGCATTTAAATTATGCAAACTCTATAAGTAGCTTTTTTTGTTGCATAAGCAATGTATGGCATTTAAGTTGAGCAAAAGCTGTGAGTAGCTTTTTTTTGCACAAGCCACGTGGCATTTAAATTATGCAAAAGCTTTCAGTAGCTTTTTTTTGTTGCATAAGAGGGGTATGACATTTAAGTTGAACAAAAGCTGTGAGTAGCTTTTTTTTGCACAAGCTATGTGACATTTAAATTATGCAAAAGCTTTTAAGTAGCTTTTTTTGTTGCATAAGATAAGTATGACATTTAATTTGAGCAAAAGCTGTGAGTAGCTTTTTTTTTGCACAAGCCATGTGGCCCTTTAAATTATGCAAAAGCTTTAAGTAGCTTTTTGTTGCATAAGATGGGTATGCCATTTAATTTGAGCAAAATCTGTGAGTAGCTTTTTTTTGCATAAGATGGGTATGGCATTTAAGTTGAGCAAAAGCTGTGAGTATCTTTTTTTTTTTTTTTTGCACAAGCCATGTGGTTAAGTAGCTTTTTTTGTTGCATAAGATGGGTATGACATTTAAGTTGAGAAAAAGCTGTGAGTAGCTTTTTTTGCACAAGCTATGTGGCATTTAAATTATGCAAAAGCTCTAAGTAGCTTTTTTTTTTGTTGCATGACCTCGGTATGGCATTTAAGTTGAGCAAAAGCTGTGATTAGCTTTTTTTTGCACAAGCCATGTGGCATTTAAATTATGCAAAAGCTTTAAGTAGCTTTTTTTTGCATAAGATGGGTATGGCATTTAAGTTGAGCAAAAGCTGTGAGTCGCTTTTTTTTTTTTGCACCAGCCACGTGACATTTAAATTATGCAAAAGCTTTAAGTAGCTATTTTTGTTGCATAAGATGGGTATGGCATTTAAGTTGAGCAAAAGCCGTGAGTAGTTTTTTTTTTTTTTTTTTTGTACACCTGCTATGTGGTATTTAAGTTAAGCAAAAGCTATGAGTAGATTTTTTTTTGCACACGCTATGCATGTTAAATTTATGTTAAAACTGATTGAAAATCAGTGTACGTTATTGTCTGAACATTTTGCACAATTTTCTTTTTGAATAAATCAAGCCCTGTTTAAATGTTTTTTAAAACTTTTGATTAAAACCGTAATCGTCGAGAATAACAGTAAAAAAATAAAATAAAAAAAATCAAGATTTTCTTTTTTGGCCATACCGCCCAGCCCTGTTTGGCAGTGCATTTTGTCATCCGGAGCTGTGCGCCAGTTCTTTCCAAAAAGGTACGTTTGTGTCGGAGGGCGGGGGTGTCACCCCGACACAAAAGTTTGCGGTCATTGAGATAAGAGCGCTCACTTGATAACGGAGGGTTGAAATTCACTCACTCACTCACGCACGCACGCACGCACACGCGCCGATTGCCAGGCTCTTGTTTTCACAGACTGAACGTCTTTAATCCTTCGTCGGGGCCAACAAAGACGTCGATCAGCGCTTTGTCCGTCACGAAGAATTCTTCCAAAAAAAATTCCAAATGTTTATTACCACTTCCAGTTGAATTTTACGCTCCAACTAAACGCATTATGTTTGAAAAACAACCACATATTTTTTTTTTTATATTGAACAATTCAATCCATTATAAAATCATATTGTTTTAAGATGAGTGTAATTAGCAAAATGAATAACAACAATATACAACGAGCGATGATTAAATCATGAAGTGTCAAAAAAAAAAAAAATCTAGTGCTGGTGGCATCTTTTTGTTGTTTGAAGAAATGTCAGCTGACGGTGCGTTCAAGTGTCTTGTGACAGGGTATGCGGGGGGGGGGGGGGGCCACGGCGACGTTTCGAGTGCCAACGGGCGGGACAGGAATGGGAACAATGCGGAGGAACGCGGATGACGAAAGGAGGCCCGGTTATACGAATGTCCTGCTTCGACCTGCAGTCACTCGCTTCATTGCTTTTGTGTCGGAAGGCTGCGGATTCCATACGGTCCTTGAAGGCATCGCCTGATTTATGTCAACAGTCAAACGGTTGTTAACTCATCCCGATTGCTCCAGTTTGACTGGATTTGGACTGATTTTTTTTCGAGGTCCACAGAACGTTCTGTTCTATTGCTATAAAAACTCGGACCCTACCAAAATAAACATTAGTCTCTTCTTGCATCAGAAAAACAAAAAAAAAGGTATGTTTGAAATCTGTTTCCGTTTTACAGCAATCAGCGTTTGAATTTAGCTTCATCTAGATAAAGTTTTTGTTCACAAACCTGTTGAATACACTGGCAAAAAGAGCTTGTTGCAACACGGCTGATCTCGTATACTCTGCTGCCACCTTCTGGCAGTTTTATGCAATAACTACCATTGCTTAAAGCGACCTCTTCATGTCAAAAGGTGCATCAAAGACGTCTGTATACTCTAGCATTAAAAAAACAAAAAACAAAAAAAAAACAACATATAAATACGTTTTTGGGGAGTGAAGGACAAAGTATTAAAAAAAACATTTATACGTTTTTTGGGTTTGAATGAGCTAAGTGCGGAAAGCTGTGATTTCCGACTGTCCCTGAATGCAGCAACTGATACATAGATCATAGATACTACGTAGATCGAGAGATAACCTAAATGGATAAGGATGGTTCTTTCTAAATTGTTCGGTGAGAAAGCTATCATTTCAGACTCTCCCTGAAGGCATCACCTGATTAATTTGGGTTGATGACGTTATGATAGATTGATGGTGGAATGGCACGCAGGACATTTTGAAATAATCAATCCCTTGTTTTGTGCAGAAAGCTGTGATTTCCAATTGTCCCTGAATGCAGCAACTGATATACATAGATCATAGATGCATAGATAGATAACCTGAACGGATATTTACAGATCTTCTAGTTGTTTTATGAGACAGCTATCATTTTAGGAAATTCAGACTCTCCCTTAAGGCATCACCTGATTTATGATGGATTGATGGACATTTTGAAAGAATCAATCCCTTGTTTTTTTGCAGAAAGCTGTGATTTCCGATTGTCCCTGAATGCAAACACCTGATTGCATCGGATAGGCCGATTGATGGATAAAACGCAACCGTATAAGGACAGTCACTCGGTTCTTTTGTGCGGAAATCTTGTGATTTCCGACCGTCCCTGAAGGCAACGTTAGCGGGCAAAGCACAATGACATCTTATTGACTTTGGACGTTCAAATGCAGTTATTAGGCACATCATCTTTCCAAAAGATTCATCCGTTCACGGCGCGTTTATTACCGCAGCCGTTTCTAATCATTGTGATCCCGTGATGGTTTTTCCCTAATTTAGTGGCCTGCGAGAGGACGATGTCGTCAGTGATGCTGCGCCATGATCACATGACGACAACACAATGTCAACACAAAGACAGGGAATCTCTCTCTCTCTCGCTCGCCCTCCCTCCATTAGAACGCAGTGTCTCTCTCTCTCCCAGTTTAAAAATAGACGCCAGAGCTTCTCCTCATCCCGGTTTCCGATTTCTTTGCCTTCCAGGAAGACATCATCATCATCATCATGACATTCATGTTTTCTCACTGGGCCACCACAATGGAAGTCTACACAAGAGCTTTTTATTATTTGTTTGTTCATGCCATAGCGCAGCATAGCAAGTTTGACATTCAAAGTCAAAATAAACATCAGGCCAGCCACCAAAATAGCTAAAAGAATGTGGAGATGGAGCCGGGCGTGTTTGTTTACATGCGAGAAGGCACCGTGAACAACCCGTGTTGATGAGTGGGGCGCAAATAATGCCCAAAAAAGGCAAAGAAGAAAAAATGGTATGAAGAGGCGAACAGTGGCAGATTTTCAATTATGTGGGAGGAATTAGCGGGGACAGTGTGGGGAAAAGTTGAACGGATGCCGCTCGCCTCTCACATGCATCGTGTTGAAAGTTTCCATGGCGAAGTCATGTGACTTGATGTTTTGTTTGGTGGCATCTTTGGATGCTCGCTGACTAACGTGGCGCTTTCATGTCTTTCGCAGGTCCACTATCCTGATGTGGAGAGAGTCGAGTGGCTGAATAAGGTGCTCACTCACTCACTCACTCACTCACTCACTCACTCACTCACTCACTCACTCACTCACTCACTCACAAATACTCACACACACAAATACACTCACACAAATACTCACTCACTCACTCACTCACTCTTTATTTGTCTCTCACACTAATTCTCACTCATTCTGTATCTCTCTCACCACATTCTTACTCACTCACTCTTTATCTGTCTCTCACACACATTCTCTCTCACTCACTTACTCACTCACTCACTCTGCATCTGTCTCTCAGATGCATTCTCTTTCACTCACTCACTCACTCACTCTCACTGACTCTATCTGTCTCACACACATTCTCACTCACTCTATATCATTCACTCACTCACTCACTCTTTAACTGTCTCTCACTCACTCACTCACTCACTCTTTAACTGTCACTCACTCACTCACTCTCTGTATCTGTCTCTCAGATGCATTCTCACTCACTCACTCACTCACTCACTCACTCACTCACTCTGTATCTGTCTCACACATTCTCACTCTGTATCACTCTCACTCACTCACTCACTCACTGTCTGTTTTTTATTCACATACTCACTCACTCACTCGCTCACTCACTCACTGTCTATTTTTATTCACATACTCGCTCGCTCGCTCACTCACTCACTGTCTATTTTTTATTCACATACTCACTCACTCACTCACTGTCTATTTTTTATTCACTCACTCACTCACTCACTCACTCTGTCACTGACTGTTCCTCTCTTGTTCTCACTCCAACATTGTCACTCACGCTTTCTGTCACACAGACTCAATTTTTAGAAGTCAGATGAGACCATGTATCTGTGCCGTTACCCAGGGGATCCCTCCCCCCTCCACATTGACCCCTCCCCCAATTTGGCCTGTAAAAGTAATATTCCAAGTGATGAAGTTGTGAGGAGTGACCGACCCAGTTCTTCTTCTTCTTGGAGTTGTCATAAAGCAGTTAGCATCCAATGCTAACTGTAGCTAGCAGCTAAAAATCGTAGCATGAGCGTTTTTCACGCACGTCGCTGACTTTGCGCTCCCTCTTCACGCAGACGGTGAAGCAGATGTGGCCGTTCATCTGCCAGTTCGTGGACAAGTTGTTCCGGGAGAGCATCGAGCCGGCGGTCAAGGGGGCCAGCCCCCATCTCAGCTCCTTCTGCTTCTCCAAGATCGACATGGGCGACAAGGTCGGCATGGCGCTCACACGCACGATACGCACGGCACGCGATCAGTCGGCGTCTTTCCTTCACGGTTTTGTTTGTTTGCAGCCTCTGCGGGTGAACGGCGTGAAAGTGTACACGGAGAACGTGGACAAGCGCCAGGTGATCATGGACATGCAGATCAGGTAACGTCACGGTTGCGAGCTTCTCAAACGCCGCGATATCTTGGAACACGGATTATAATGTCATCATTTTTTAGGGGTGCACCGATCACAATTTTCCGGCCGCTCACCGATCTAGATGATAAAACTAGATAGCTTTCTCATTCATAAATATTTGACATAGCACGTAACACAACGTACCTGCATGAAATTATACTAACTGAACTGTACGGAATGCTTATGAAATAAGATGAAAACAATAAATGAAGCACAATTACAAGAAGTTTGCTGGAGGTCAAAAATTAGTTTTAAGAATCCGAGTATAAAACTAGATAGCTTTCTTCATTCCTAAATATTCGACATAACTTCACGTAACACAACGTACCTGCATGAAATTATACTACCGAACTGTATGGAATGCTTATGAAATAAGATAAAAACAATAAATGAAGCAAAAATTGCAAGAAGGCAGGTTTGTTGGAGGACAAAAATTACTTTTAAGAACCAGAGTATAAAACTAGATAGCTTTCTTCACTCATAAATATTCGATATAATGTCACGTAACACAACGTACCTGCATGAAATTATACGAACTGAACTGTACGGAATGCTTATGAAATAAGACAAGAACAATAAATGAAGCAAGAATTGCGAGAAGGTAAATTTACTGGAGGTCAAAAATTAGTTTTAAAAACCAGAAAAAAAAAATACAATTTACCACTATCCGCCATTTTTGTTGTTGACTTTCGCCTCGAACGCTTTCAGGTCGTAACTGGGAAAAACCGCAACCCGGATATATCCGACTTTAACTATACAATCTCTTGTCGTCACCAACATCTGCGACATTTTAAATCTCTGTCATAACACCCTTTGTAACCTCTCTGGAAACGATATGAATGCGTCTCGTCTCGTTTGCAGTTTTGTGGGCAACACGGAGATCGACGTGGACATCAAGAAGTACTACTGCAGGGCGGGAATCAAGAGCATCCAGGTACCAGGGCACATTGTTGTCACGGCAACTTCGACCTTTTCACATCCTGTTTCAGCGCGTTTAGCATTTAGCTCGTTTTGCGTAGCTCGCAGTCGTGGAATGTGCAAAAGTGTAAAACGACGTCAAGGTATTGTCGAGAGCGCTTTTCATGTCTTTATGACCCGCACCGTGTTGACTCAAGCCTGATAACGACACTCGTTATCGATAAATCACTCGTTATCAGCGCGCCGGGCTGCTGCCGCCGTTTGCCGAGCACGCCGGGGGAAAGTTTTCTTTGCTTAAAGTGGGACCACATCGATGGGTCGCTCGCTCTCGTCGTGACTGGTTTGTGCAAACATTTTGAAAAAAAAAAAAAAGACCTGTTTATTTAGCAACTAGTTCAAAGTGCGTCCCAGTTGACCTGCTGCGCTTACACCAACAACAACGGCTGCAAACAGACGGGAGCTTTATTTTATGGCTATTATCGATGACAATTTAGCTAGATAGCTTTCTGACTACTTGCAGGAAAAAAAAAAATCAAAATCAAAAAAGCGTTAGGTATTTAGCCTTTAATTTCGTTAGCATTCAGCCTTTATTTTTGTTAGCATTTTTAGCATTTCTTGTTTAAAATTTCTTATTTAGCATTTAGTACTCAGCCTTTATTCTTGTTAGCATTTTTAGCATTTATTGTTGAGCATTTAGCATTTATTTCTGTGAGCATTTTTAGCATTTAACGTTGAGCATTTAGTGCTTAACCTTTATTTTTGTTGAAATGTTTAGCATTCCATGTCGAGCGTTTAGTGCCCAGTCTATTTGGGGGGAGGATTTTTAGCAGTTAATGTTTAGTATTTAGTATTTAGGCTTTATTTTTGTTAGCATTTATTGTTGAGCATTTAGCATTTATTTCTGTGAGCATTTTTAGCATTTAACGTTAAAGCATTTAGTGCTTAACCTTTATTTTCGTTGAAATGTTTAGCATTCCTTATTTAGCATTTAGTGCTCACTCTTTTTTTTTTGGGGGGGGGGGGGGGGGGGGGGGGTTTAACATGGAATGTTTAGCATTTAGTATTCAGTCTTTATTTTTGTTAGCATTTTTTAGCATTTGTTGCTGAGTATTTAGTACTCTGTTTAATTTTTTGCACATTTTTAGAATTTAATGTTAAGCATTTATGCTTAGCCTTCATTTTCATTAAAATATTTAGGATTTCATGTTTTGCATTTAGTATTTAGCCTTTATTTTGTTAGCATTTTTAGCATTTATTGTTTTTACTACTCGGCCTTTATTTTCGTGAGTATTTTTAGCATTTAGTGTTAAGCATTATGCTTAACCTTCATTTTTCATTAAAATACTTAAAATTTCATGTTTACCATTTAGTACTCAGCCTGTATTTTTGTTAGCAGTTATAGCATTTAGTGTTTAGCATTTCGCCTTGATTTTTGCGAGTAATTTTCACGTCATCTCTAGAATTGAGTATTTAAGCTTTATTGTTGTGAGCATTTTTAGCTTTTCATGTTTAGCAATCGGTACTCAGTTTTTGTTAGCATGAGACTCGACATTGTTTGTATTTTATGTCATTAACCGTGTTTTTTTTTTTTTTTTTTGGTATGTGTTTGATTTTCACTCCATGTACAGCACTTTGTATGCAGTGATGGTTGTTTTTAAAGGGCTCCGGAAATAAATATGTTGAGTTGATTTGAGTAGCATTTGTAGTATTTAATGTTTGTATTTAGTATTCATACTTTTTAGCATTTAATGATTAGTATTTGTTTAGTACATACAGAGATACATACATAGATTTTTGTTAACATTCATTGTTTATCAATTAAGTTACTTAGCCTGTGTTTTTGTGAGCATTTTAAGTACTTTCCGTTTAGAGAACGGTGAAGAAAAATGAGCCGTAGTTTTGACAGCCTGAGCATGAGCGCCTGGTAGCAGACGTCCCACAAAGCGTCAGGATTATGTTGTCAGTCAAGACAACAACAACAACAAGTTTACTCAGTGCTGATTGATTCCACTTTAAAGGAAACACGAGTCCCATATGTTCGCTATTCAGCAATTAGAATGGGAAGCTAATCGGGGTTTTTTTTTTTTTTTTTTTTTTTTTTTTTTTTTTTTAAACGTTGGTGTTTACATTTAACACATTCACTGCCAGCCCAGCAAAAATGCATTATTTGACATCTTTTTCCGTCAATGG